>NC_081781.1:15987652-16051652 GCF_963082965.1 Carassius carassius
GGGAAAAAAGTCCGCAAAAAGAGATCGCCCAGCCACACTGAGGTCTTACTCAGCCCATATCCATCCCCAACAACCTCCAGAAAAATCCCCACAGCATAAAAACGAAGAGCCGCCAGCAGCTGAATTTCGGGGCTGAGGGGGTAGCTCCGTCGAGTTTGTCTTGACAAATCTGGGCCAACAAGATGCAAGAGCTGCAGAATTTGCTCCCGTGGCAGGCAAATTTTTTTTACAATGGTCTCTTCTGACATGGTAGTCAGTGGACTAAAATGTTCTCTTATAAAGTAGTTGACATACACTAACTGGCTCCGCGGACGCCGCCGTCTTTGATTTAAAACAAGTAGGCCCTACTCGCTGTCTCGCTGCCATAGCTATAAAGTTTGTGTAAACTCATCTTTCTTTATATAGACTCCTAAGCCTTTTCTGTCAAATGGTTCGCCAGCTGATGTGCCTTAGGATAGTAATTAAAAAAGCTAACAACCATTAGTGTATGGAAACTTTATTAATGAAAACACTTCCATACACTGGGTGTAGGCTATAACAACTTAAGTATTTTATGTGTATAATTTTAAAGTAAAGTAAAAATGTAATTTTAATTCTAAATCAGATTTTATATTAAAAGTTCATATAAAATTTTCTATGTGTAATTAAACTGCGATGTAAAAAATCTTTTTGCGTAGTGGTGGCCACTAGCGGTATGAACCGTAAGCAGCGATAAGGTATAGCTAAGAGCGCTCCAGACCAACCTTACGAACGCATGACTTACAGAAGGTATACTTAACTAAGAAGGTTTCGGAAACCACGTATTAACGATAAGGTACTTCTTAAGGTACAACTTAAGAACGACGTAGCGTTAAGGTAGTTTCGGAGAACGCACCCCTGGAGCTTAACTATAAAGAAGATGAATAATATGTTCACAATGAAAAATATGTCATTAGCATGATTTCTACTTCAGAATTTCACAATTTAAATTCCTGTTTCTGCTGGGATCAGAAACAATTGATCAGAACAATTTATGTAAACAGTGCTCTTTCCGCTTTCTCTGATGTGGACATTTGATAAAGGATTGAGAAAATCCTTATTTTTTTGGACTTTGATTTATAAAGAGTCGCATATTGTGACATTTATTACCATAAAACACAATCTCTCATTTTGTGTGCTTGTTTTTCTTGTGATTATGCAACTATTACAAAACAATCAAACCTGCAACCTCTTTTAGAAAGACCATTTTACATGCATTATGTAATCTGTCACAGAGCTCCTCTTCTGATGTAACAGTATTAATGCATGCATATATATTAAAAGCCACGTACAGAGAATGATTATAAAAGATGGTAAATAATTGACCTTCTCTTTTCTTTTTCTTTTTTCTCCATTCTGTCACCGATGGAGTTTCGGTTCCTTGCCGCTGTCGCCTCTGGCTTGCTTAGTTGGGGACACTTCATCTACAGCGATATCGTTGACTTGATTGCAAATAAATGCACAGACACTATTTAATTGAACAGAGATGACATAACTGAATTCAATAATGAACTGCCTTTAACTATCATTTTTTCATTATTGACACTGTTTTCCTAATGAATGTTGTTCAGTTGCTTTGACGCAATGTATTTTGTTTAAAGCGCTATATAAATAAAGGTGACTTTGACTTTGACTTTGACTTACTGTAAGCATGGTGAGTCAGTGACACTCTATTTCATATTTAAAACCCCTTTTTTTGTGTCATATGTTTCATTTAGGGCTGGTTTCTTGTAGGTAATGAACTGTGAGGTGTGAGAGGGATGGGTTTGGTTAAAAGAAATGGTGTAAATATCAGTGCTGGCTATTAAATGGGAGCTGGCAGCTTGTCGATTTGCTTTTAAGAGACAGAGGTTAAAGGGCCTGATGAGGTCAGCAGGGGGCGGATCTATTAGCCTGCATGGAGGGCTCAAATGACACCTACCACCTGGAAAAGGACAACAGTAAGTAATAAAGACCACACATGTTCGCTGCTGTGTAGATACAATGTAACAAAATACAATTTTATGTATGGTAAAACTGGCGACATTTGGTGGTTGCCAAAAATTACACAGAAAAAAATATGGTGATGATGTGCTTTTAATTCTTCTGAAAGAAGCCGCTACAGGTGCATCTAAAGAATTAGACTATCATGGAAAAGTTATTTATTTTTTGTAATGAATTTCAAAAAGCTAACTTTCTTATATATTATCATTGCACACAAACTGAAATATTTCAAGAGTTATAGCTTAGGAAAAAGAAAAATTCAGTATCTCAAATTTTTTTAACATTTTCTATTTTTTTAGATGCACCTGTATATGCTAACCAATGATGCATTTATTTGATAAAAAATATAGTAAAAACAATAATATTGTAAAATTTGATTTCAATTTAAAATAGCTGTTTTGTCTTTGA
This sequence comes from Carassius carassius, assembly GCF_963082965.1. Taxonomy (NCBI): domain Eukaryota; kingdom Metazoa; phylum Chordata; class Actinopteri; order Cypriniformes; family Cyprinidae; genus Carassius; species Carassius carassius. The sequence continues at coordinate 15,990,062 of NC_081781.1, forward strand.
GTTGAATATTATAATGTAATTTATGCATGTGATGGCAAACCTGAATTTTCAGCAGTCATTACTCATTCATTAGTCTTCAGTATCACATGATCCTTCAGAAATCATTCTAATATGCTGGTGCTCACGAAATATGTATTTTTATTGTCAATGTGGAAAATAGCTGTTTGGGAAAACAATATTTTTGTGTGAAAGTGAACAAATGATGAACAAAGTTTAAAAGAACATTATTTATTTGAAATTCCTTTAACAATGTAGAAATTCTTTACTGTCACTTTTTATCAATTTAATGCATCCTATTATATCCTTTATAATATCTGATATAATAATAAAAAACCATTTATATTTATTAATTAAACCTGTGTTGTACCTTGAAATACAGACCTACTAGCATCAGGAAAAGGACTTAATTATGAGGTGACCTTTTTTGTATTTACAAAAACAAATATTTGACAGTTTATGTACATGTATTATATAATAAAAAATAAATAAAATGCATGTATTGTAGACTTTATCATTATCATTACTTTTATTCATTTAATTGTATTTTACAGCAAATTTGCATGATTTGTCCCTAACATACATAATTACACCTGGTAATTTGTTTTTGATTGAAAATGGAGAAAATTACAATCAATTAACTTGTTTCACAATAGAATTTTACCTTTCTTTTCTGTAAACATAAAAAAAATTTTGTCATGTGTATACAGACAGTTCATGTTTAATAAATGTAATAAATACTCATGCATGTGTGAGGGCTTCATAATTGTTTGCACATGATATTGCACGAGGTTGTGTATCTGAGAAAATAGATTTTAACACCTTTGTGAATGACCATGAACTTGGACTTCTGAAGATGGGCTTCGAGCACATGAGTGTGTTTAAGTATGTTTATGTGGGAATGGCAGAACATGAAAGCATTGTCTTCTTGTGCGTGTGCATGCAGGTTTGAGTGCTTGCTGACAGTTTGTCAGTAATGGATCATTAATGAAAGCACAGCTGAGGAGTCACTGGAGGCCTGAGGGAATGCCGGGAATAAACCACCATCAGTGACGCACTTTCTTACACATCGCCAAGAGACGGAGGGGGAGATGTGAGTGGGAGGGAAGAAAAAAGTGAATGAGACAGGGAGAAAAAGAAAGACTGGGTTGAAAAGAAATATGAAGAGAAATGTCAAGAAAATGAGGGACAGTGGTGTCAAAAGTATTGTTATTCATTACTCAAGTAGAAGTATAGATACTAGGGTTTAAAAAGACTTTTGTAGAAGTTGAAGAATCAACTCAAGCTTTTTACTCAAGTAAAAGTGTAAAAGTACTGGTTTAAAAAACTACTTAAAGTATAAAAGTAAAAGTAATGTAAGGGAAAAAATGCCATTAAGAACAAAAGCTTGGGCCGTGCCACAGGGCCCTATTGTGCACTACCCCACCTCCTCAAAAAAAACATTTTTCTAAAGGTCATAATGACTATAATGTTATATTAAAATGTTCATGTTGAAAAATTTGGCATACACTAGGCTACCTGTTTCAGCCGCATATATGCCCATTGAAAATGAACGCATTTTAGTACAATGCAAATACATTAAAAAGCTAGCGATATGATGACTAGTTGCCTATAAGTATTGTTATGGGGCAAAAAGTCAAACTTCAGAGGCATGTCATCAATAACCTTTAATGGAATGTAAATGTACATCCAAGCTTAGCTGCAGGAATCTTGAGGGCAATGGACAAGAACATTAGCGCAGGCTTAGTAACAATTACACTTGTATGGTTGTCTATATACAATAACATTATAGTGCTGTCAAAATGAATGATTAATCCAAGTGTTTAATCAAAAACTAAAAATGAAAAATAACTCATAATCCTGATATCTTCTTGATTGATAGCTTCTTGTATTCGGTACATATACGTCTGCTATGTCCAGTGTTCGGGCGGTAACGAGTTACAAAGTTGGTAAAGCCTAGTTACAGTATCACAACATTGTCAATCGCGTCGTCAGTCGCAAACGATAATTTATTAAAACGTCTCGCTACCGAACTACCTACAGTAGCTTAATTTGTGGAGGATTAAGAGAAAGCACTTATTTGGTAAATGAGCCAGTGAGAAATAATAACTTTTAAGTAGGGTCCAGTGCCTTTTCGATACTTTTAAAACAGTACCGGCACCTAAACGGTGCCTGAACCGATACTTAAAAAAAAAGAACCTAAAAAAAAAACTATGGATAACTTTAAAGAACATTACAAATATTTAAAATAATCCATAGCTTTCACCTTGGATGCTCTCATTTCCCAAGTTGTGCTTCCCTTAATCTAAGGCTAATAAATGTATTTCACAATCTGGGTCATTATTTAATACAGAACCACACATAATGTTTCTACTGTATCTCTGTCAATCTCTCTGATATTTAGTTAAGATGAGTGCCGTCTGTCACAGTCTTTAATCAGTTCTGTGAATTACTGTATGCTAATTCTTTATAAAGTAGCAACAATGTCATTTGTTAAGTACAGTACTGTGCAAAATTCTTAGGCACATTAGTATTTTCACCCCAAAAAAGGGTTTTAAGCCAGTTATTTATATCTTTTGCTGTAGTGTGTCCGTAGGAAATATCAGTTTGCCATTAATTTTAATAATAATCTAGTGCGATTTTGAATGCACAAGCAGTTTGACAATGGCAAAATGAATGTTTGGAAATGTAAACTGATATTTTCTACTGACACACTACAGCAAAATATATAAATAACTGGCCGAACACCATTCTTTTAAGTGAAAATACTAACGTGCCTAAGACTTTTGCACAGTAGCTAGTGTAGGTATAAAGTATGTATGATTAAATTAAGTATATTTAAATAAGTGTAATTAAAGTATGTGTTCGTTCATATGTGTTAAGGGCTAGATGGACTGACTCTGAGGCGATCGGATACCGGTTCCATACCCAACCCTACTTTTAAGAAATATATTTTTGATAAACGAACCCAAAACTGGCTATGTCCTTGCTGGAGTGTGATGTGATTTGTGTCATGTGCAGGTGCGATGGATCACGTACAAACCAATAGGATGTCGGAATGGTATATGTTTATACTTCTCATCCAACCACAATCAAATTCACTTCATCCGGATATCTGGATAGGATTTTTTTTTTTTTTTTTTTGAATGATGACAAGCCGGAATGAAATAGCAGTAACGAAGCTATTTTTAAAATGTAAGGAGTAGAAAGTACAGATACTTGCGTGAAAATGTAAGGAGTAGAAGTAAAAAGTCGGCTGAAAAATAATTACTCAAGTAAAGTATAGATACCTCAAATTTCTACTTAAGTACAGTAACGAAGTATTTGTACTTCGTTACTTGACAAATCTGATGAGAGATGCGGGTAGGACCGATATAGATAGATAAGAGAGATGGCCAGAGGTTTCTTTCTCTCCAGAGCATGAGGAACACTCAGATAGGATCTATTATTGACCAGACATCAGGCTTTTAGCTGTCAGATGCAAACTGCACAGTGCACTCTAAAAGAGAGAGAGAGGGAGAGAGAGCGAGCGAGGGAACAAGGAGGAGAATGTGAAAGAGGGATCAGTCATCTTGAGCTGTTTTCTTCCATAAGTGGATATGAGGAATGAGTACTCAGACTAATTTCATAGAGTTCAGGAAAGGGCGTTACAGTTTCCAGTCTAAACAAGAACACACAGGATAGATGTTAAATTTAACTAAAGTGTATATTGAATACACACACACACACACACACACACACACACATTCAGATCTGCATTAATCCAATCACCAACTGGTGGATGATACCAAAGTGTATAGGACTCAAACACCCCTAAAATATAAAAGAAGCTATATATTATCAGTGGTGGGCCGTCAGGGTCAGCAGGGCCTTCTCTGCTGGCCCTATAAAAATAAAATTGTGTGGAAAATGCTTTTATTATTATTATTATTATTATTATTTAGGTATCCTTTTCATTTGTGTAATGTCCACAAAATGGCCTAGGATTAGTTTCGTTGAGGTTTAACTGGAATATCCCACATTAAAAAAGATTTCGGCCAACATTACAGACAGTGTTTCCTTTTTGTTTAAAGAAGTCTCATCTGATTTGTAATGAGCATTAGTGACAGAATCATCAGCCAATCAAATTTTGACGTTTAATGACAGCACGCCTTCTGGGTCTAGCGACGTGCACAGTGCTTCCCCCAGGCCCCAGCGTTTAATTGGGAATTTCCAAGCCGCAGTCGCCGGCGCCTCTACACCAGATCTTGTTGCTGATCTACCTTTTTCAATGTGCTATTTTGCAGACAAAAGAGGAATAACTGAAGGATAAACTACTCAAACTGAGTTCGCTAACAAATATTTTGTGCGCCATTTCAAAAATAGCAATTATAACAGCTAGCACCAAGCACAACAAGTTATTTGGTCATGTTTACTTTTTAATACGAGTAAAGGGACATGGAATGAAAGACGCCCTGACTTTATTTACAAGTGACAAACTTTATTAACAAGTATTATTTGACGAATATTGTATCATGCACATTGTTATGGAGGTGTATGTGGTGGTTGATAATACTGTGGTGTAGTGTGTGGATGTCCAGCATTTGTTATTTTGCTACTGTGGGTGCATTGTCATTTTAGAGTGACGTGAATGTGCATAGTGACCTGTGTATTGGTGGATTACTTTTATTGTTCCATGTAGAGAAATTTACTCTGCATTTTACCCACCCCAATCTAGCCTACTGTTGAAATTGTTGATCAGCTGTCATTGTTGTTGAGGGCCTGTTTGCGGCATAATATGTGAATTATATGCATACACTGTATGGCTGTGTTTGCTGTTTCAGAGATATGTAAGATAGATTTGTAAGGGTATGTAGTTTACAGTTGCTTACTGAAGGCCCTTACTGAAACCCCATGGTACACTACTGTATATTATAATGTATAAAATCTAATGTAAACGTTGGGGGGCAAAACATTATAATATCTGAAAAAAAAATTCTACAGTGGAAAAAACAACAAATTTATTTGTAGTTGCAAATCAAACAAAGACTATCAGAATATGTTAAAGGGATCATCAGATGCCCATTTTCCAACAAGTTGATATGATTCTTTAGGGTCTTAATGAAAATTTTATAACATACTTTGTTTAAAATTTCTCAGTGGTAGTGTAAAAGACACCCTTTTTACCCTGTCAAATTCAGCTCTGTTTTCAGAAAGCCGTTTTAGTCCATGTTCCTTTAAATGCTAATGAGCTCTGCTCACCCCACCCTTCTCTTCTGTGGGGTGACAAGCAGACTGTAATGTTCAGCCATGAAACTTGCTAACAAGCACATTATTAGAAAAGGCAATTTGCAAAAATTCATAAAAAACACTTATACTCACTTCTTCCATAGATAAAGCTAGATCACGAATGATTTGCTCAAACACAGAAGCATTTAGGTAGATCGGGGATCTGTGCATCTGTGCAAACCCATTTGAGAAAGGAGATTTTAAAATAGGGATTAAAAAAAAAAAAACGTTTATCATATTACAGTGGATATGTAAACACACTTCCAACACACATTTATGTTCAAACAACTTGTAAAGGTAATTTTGCATCTGATAACCCCTTTAAGAAAGAAAAAAGAAAGAAATTTACTAGCAAGTTCTGAATGAAAAATGGTTTCATATTAAATCCTACACCTATTTTTTTCTACACAGAATCAAAATGCTATTACAAGATATATGCAGATGCACCTTTTAAATATTTTTAGCTCACAATGAACTACCATAAGTGACAACTAATGCTCGAGGCTTACAACACATCTTCATTTGACTAGAATGACGTCAGTGAACAACTCCATATCTCTTAAGCAAAGCTTAATAGATTCACCCTGAGTCACAACAATATCTCTTCCTCTTCCTCGCTATTCTTGTCCTTACCATTCTTCTTTATTGCATTTTAAAGGCCTTTTATACAGAATTTAAATCAATCATGTAAACTACTGCTCCATCTACCCTGAATCAAAAACACTTTATCACCACAGGGCCATTAAAACATATCCGAGACCTCAAACTTTTAATATATAACATTTATAAAAAGAGGACATTTAATCTTCATCCTATGAACACCACACTCAGAACATCTCAGCTCTAAATCAGGATGAACTGAAGAAAGTTGTCTGGAAGAAGAGAAACCATCTTTTTCAACAGCGGCCCTGAGGGGTAAACAGGAGCCATGCATGTTCTTTAGCATTTATTACTCCCACCATGCACTGCAACATCATGCTGTGCTGATACAGGCAAAATATACACAGCAATTTAAACTGTAAAAAATAGATGATCAAAGTATTACATTTCACACTCTATTTAAACTAAAGATGCATTTACTATTCTGTATCATTCAAAAACATACTGCATAGGTACAATATCAGTTATTGCCTGATATTTAAGGATACATGCTTATTTATCATATTTTTTACATTTTAATAGCCACTAAAAATGGTGTAGGAATGACTAAAATTGATATAAAACTTCACAAATAAGATCATAAAAAGGCAAGGTAACACACTGAATTAAACATCCAATTCAGAAGTAGTAAGACTGAAGTAATATTTTCTTGTAAAACACTTCAAAACAGTTTTTACAGTTAAAGTTCATCTTTAAAAACACTAATAATAACATCTTCTTTAGCATCTTTAGCTAATCTCAAAATGCATAACCATTTTTTACTGTACATTTGTTGAGATGCCTATAGCATTTTTAACTAGTTTATTAACCTATTATTTTTATAACTATTTCAAGATGCAAGTAATGTCAATCTTTCCAGTATGTTATATTCACAACACCAAAATATATATATTGTTTACTATTTATTGTTACAACAGTCAGTTCAATCGAGGCATATATGCCTGGCAGGAAAGTAAGTTTGGTACATGACAGAAGTGGCAGAATTGTTCAAAGTGGAGTCATGATAAGCAGGGCATGTTTGAATTCAGGGGTTGTCGAGAAGCAGTTTCCACCTGGGTTACTGGGAGATAAGCAGCTGTATTTCACAGAGTAAATGATAGTAGACTGGAGATGATAAATGTTCCAGTACTGCAACATTTCAGATATATTGACATTATAGCACACTTCACCCATCAAACATTACAATACATCTGTCTGAATTGACTATAAACAGATTGATTTCTGTTCTTATTCAGAGCATCTTTACAGTGCAGGTCACTTAGTCCCTCTTTAATCTGACACACATCAACTGTGTGCTTTGTATCTTGTTATCTTTCCACTGGCTTGTTTAAGTGTGTGTGCCCACAGCCAGACAGAGGACATAAATCCTGTTGGCTGTCTGTAGTGACTAACCCTTTTTACACATCCTGGCTGTGCCAAAGAGTCTAACTGAGAAGAACACAGTGCCCTTAAAGAGGTTCGAAAACTATCAGTGCATTTATAATAGGTCTGTTTGTTGCATTTCAGGATGTAAGTGTTTCAAAAAATTCTCTCTAAAAGAAAAGAAATATGATGATTTATTGTGTGTGTGTGTGTGTGTGTGTGTGTGTGTGTGTTGCCTCACAACATTTCATTCTTGACTCTGTGTCCTGCTGGCTAGCACAAGTAAACCCATCTGAGGTCAGAGCTGGAGAGCATCAACACACACCCACACATGCACTGAGATCAAATAATCCTGCTGGACTCCATTTCAAATCACAGTATGACAATGTTGATAAAGACTGCAGCAAAACCCAGAATTCCAGCATGTTCGTTACTGATACAAGGCAAGTTATTGATTCCAGTAATACAAAAATGGTTGTTTATGTCGAAGGAGTTGACTTTCAGTAACAAATTTATATACTTCTTACTTTTTGTTATATGAAGATACTGTAACATCAAAACATATTAGACACTGTATAGACTTTCCTGTTTTATAATTGTTGTAGAGCTTTAACATGAAAAAGAAATATGATTATGGAAACTATCAAAACCATTATAATTTAATTAATTCCAATTTAATTCTAAAATATCTAAATTCTACGTGTGTGTGTGTGTGTGTGTATATATATATATATATATATATATATATATATATATATATTAATTACATATTGGTTTACCTTTTTATTGTGTCAGACTATAAACACACTGTTACACTGTATGTTTGGTGTTTGTATATATTTCGATAATATTTTTATGAAACGGTCCCACAATTGGAGTATTTTTCCACCATTTGCACTAATAATTGAATTAAAAAAAAATATTAAATGTATTACATTTATTTTATTATTTTATTTCTTTATTAAGAAAATATGCTTAGCATGACAAAGGAGTCAAGCCATTTTCTTTTAAAATGTATAATCATTTCCATCAAATACAGGCATTAAACAGTACACAGTTTATTAGTGCTGGGTGATATACTGGTTCAAAGGTAAACTGGTTTTATTTACACGAATGGTATGAATTTGAAAGAATTCAGCATACCGCCTGAGCAACGTTCATAGTAATGTTAATTGAGAGGAGATCTCTGTTATGCACTTCTGACTAGTGCCTGGAATGGAAAACTTTTAGAACTATTAATAACACATTTCTTTAACTGTTTTTGCTTTAATTTTAAAATTATACAATCGTATTTACATAAAAAACTGCTCTATGCAATATGTAGCATGTATGTTTGGATCATGATTAAAATGCATTGTCTCTGCAAGTGTTTGATGCATTCTGATAAATATAAAGGCACAGAAAGAAACATGATACATTTTTGTTCAAAATGCACAGCACTAATTATGATGGACATTAAAACGTGGACACTGTGGATAAATTTACTTAACAATGTACACATATTGTTAGTGGATTAATTAAATAATCTAAAAATTGTGTGAAAAGTGTGTTTAAGTAAGTTTCCTAAAAGTCCACCAGCACAAAAAGGACCTATAGCTGCAGATACACCTTTATTTCTACATAGCATAATGATAACAAGAATGTGTGTCTAGACTACATGATTGTAATTAGCAGTCTCCTGATGACTGCCTGTGACTTGCATTCAGCGTGTAGCTAATTAAGGCCATTATTATCCAAGTAAGACAACTAACACCCACTCAAACCCTCACCATGCTTAGCGTAGTGCTAATCCTCAATGCCGAACAGCCCACTGGACTCAAAACAGAAAGCTAGATCCCATGGCAACAAGTGAAGTTGCTGTTTGTGTCTGTCTTGAACTAGCTGTAATGTTGCCTGTCTGTCATCACTTAGCCTGTATTAGCATAGTAAACAGGGCATGAATAAAACCCCAAAGAAGCGTTTAACAATACACAGTAGAGTTGACTGTGGAAAGTGCAACGTTATATGTATGCAAGACAAAAGTTAATGAGGCATGATGTATATTCAGGTCATTAGAGATCATTCAAAGATCAGTTACATTTTAGTTCAGTGTATACGAGTTATCCCTGAGGTCAAATCCCATTGCAACAGTTTGATTAGAGCAGTTTACAGCAGACGCCAGAGGGGAGATTCCAAGCTCCTTTTCTCATAAGGATGGAGGCAGTAGGTCACTGAAAGTGTGTCATGCTGTTCTCTCTGTATACGAAGGTAATCTAATATGTCATTTTATTTGTGCATACAAACAATACACAGGCCAGATTTACTCTCACATGCATTTCAGCCTTAAAGTTAAGAATAAGAATAGTACATTTTAGAGTATCAGCACAGAAAAATACAAGCTAAATCTCAGTTTGACCCTCTTCTTATTGTTTTTTTTTTTTTTTTTTTTTCTGGGCTAGTCTACAGGGTTCATGAAGAGAGTTTGCAGACATATATCAAGGGCCATAACCATTATAGACATTGATCCCAGAATTGAGATATGCCAAATTGTCCACCACAATATTTCATATTCTTGATGACCACAGTTACATCTAACTATTTTTTGTCCAATTTTGCCATTTATAATGGACAAAAAGCTTATCATTTATGTAATTAACTTGTTGGAATGTGAACAGACAAGAAACATTAACAAGACATTTTCAGCATATCAGGAATAAGATTTTAAAATAAAATAAAAATGATTGTGTGCATATAATTAATGAGCTTCATACATGTGGTCATCTGGCTTTTCTGGTAGCCTTTCTGGTAGTTTGAATGAATTACTTTACAATACATCTTTTTTTAATAAATTAATCAACAATTGATTTGTATTAAAATGAATGTAAATGTTTTTTTTCTTTTTCTTTTTTCTTTATTCCCTTAAAAAAAAAACTTATAGCAAGGTTACGGACTTTTTTATTTCATATATACATTTATTTAAAATGTATGGTTGAGATAAAACCTCTTAAATCAATGATTGTTAATGGAGAAAGTACGGTAGATATGTTAGTAAATATAATAACCTAACATTAGTTTGCTATAATATCATATAAAAGCTTTCCTATCTTAAGTACAGCATTTCAAAGACAATCAGAGAACACCATCCCAGAATGCACTGCGACACACTCTATTTTACAAAAATATTTGTATGATTTGTGTTTTAATGCTTATTGTACTGTTTAACAACATGCTAACATAAAAATCTATCAAAATCAATTCTAGCACTCAAGTGCTCCGAATCAGTCACTGAAGTTCAGTGACAGTTAAAATGCTGCCTTGGAAGTCAGGAGACCGCAAAACAGCTCACTTGGCTTTGAGGCAGAGCTATTATGTCAGATGATTTAAACTTGTAGACATTCTGCATGCTCTGAAGCACTTTTACTTCTCTCTCTCACAAACACACACTAAGTAACGCCTCAAGGTTACGTATGTAACCCTAGTTCCTTGAAGGAACGAGACGCTGCGTCTAGCGCTTTGGGGAACGTCCCTGACGAGACCGACTCTGAATATCGTGTGCAATCCGTCCATCGGAAAGGCGTGACGTCACGGGCGGGGTGACGTAGCGACCAGGAAGCTATAAAAGCACGTGCCGTGCAGCTGGCCTCAGCTTCGAGTAGGGAAGCAACGCCGGCAGGGGTGCCGGGAGTATGGCTTTGCGACGCAGCGTCTCGTTCCTTCAAGGAACTAGGGTTACATACGTAACCTTGAGGCGTTCCTTTTCAGGAACTCGAGCTGCGTCTAGCGCTTTGGGGAACGTTGTGCCAACGCTGCCAGACTTCCAAATCCCTGCCTAGTGTGTATCCGAAGAGCACAGCTAAGACGAGAGAACAGAAGAGCCCGGCGTGGCTCGCATGTCAAGATTGTAAAATCGGACAAATGTGGAGGGCGTGGACCACCCCGCAGCGTTGCAGATGTCCAAGAGGGACACACCTGCTGAGAAGGCCTTGGAGGCCGCCATACCCCGAGTAGAGTGAGCCTTGGCCCCCAAAGGAGGGGGAAGACCAGAGGACTCATAGGAGATGTTGATAGCCTCGACTATCCAACGACTAAGGGTCTGCTTGGTGGCAGGAGAACCCTTGTTAGAAGGACCATAGCAAACAAGCAGTTGGTCGGATTTTCTCCACAGGGCAGCTCTGTGGACGTATGCGTCCAGTGCTCGCACTGGACACATACAGTTTAGCTTCTCTTGGTCTGGCTCCCGAAAGGGAGGAGGACAGAAGGCCTGCAGTACGATAGGTTGTGGTGTGACAGAGGGAACCTTCGGAACATAACCCGCTCGAGGGTGTAAGAATGCTTTGGCCATACCAGGGGCAAAGTCTAGGTAGGTAGGGGCCACCGAGAGGGCCTGGAGATCTCCAACTCTCTTTAGAGAGGTGATTGCCAATAACAGGGCAGTTTTAATTGTTAGATGTCTGTCTGAGATGTCTTGAATTGGCTCGAATGGAGCTTTACAAAGAGCCTCTAGCACCACAACCAAATCCCAGGGGGGAACACGGGACCGTACTGGAGGTCTCAGCCTCAGTGCACCTCGGAGGAAACGTGTAACTAGGGGGTGTCTACCCACTGACTGATCATTGAAAGGGACATGGAAAGCAGCTATGGCCGCCACGTAAACCTTTAAGGTGGAGTGGGATAACCCCGCAGAGAGCCTGGCTTGTAAAAACTCCAGAACTGTACCAACTGGGCAGTTTGCTGGGTCAAGCTGGCGGTCTCTGCACCATGAAGTGAAGAGTTTCCACTTCAGGGCGTACAGTTTCCTCGTAGCGGGAGCTCTGGATTGGAGTAGGGTCTCAACAACCTCGGTTGAGAGACCAGCTGCTAACAGTTGTGCCCCCTCAGGGGCCACACCCACAGCTTCCACAACTCCGGGCGAGGGTGAATTATCATGCCCTGCGCCTGTGAGAGTAGGTCTGTCCTGATTGGTATCTCCCACGGAGAGCCGTCGAGGAGCGAGACTAGATCTGAGAACCATGGTCGGCCCGGCCAGAACGGGGCTACTAATAACAGACGGACCCCGTCCTGGCGTACTCTCGCCAGAACTCCCGGGAGCAGAGCGATAGGGGGAAAAGCGTACAGACGAAGCCTCGGCCAGGTCTGTACCATAGCGTCCAGTCCCAGAGGAGCTGGATGAACTAGAGAGAACCAGAGGGGACATTGCGATGTCTCCTGAGTCGCAAAGAGGTCCACCTGGGCTGTGCCAAATACTCTCCATATCTGCTTCACCACCTCGGGGTGAAGCATCCATTCCCCGGGCCTCGGCCCCTGCCTCGACAGTATGTCTGCTCCCACATTCAACCTCCCAGGAATATACACTGCTCTGATCGAGAGGAGTTTGCCCTGGGACCACAGAAGGATCTGGTGTGCCAGCTTGTACAAGGGGCGTGAACGCAGACCCCCCTGGTGATTGATATAAGAGACCACTGATGTGTTGTCGGTGCGCACCAACACATGGTGACCTCTCAGGTCTGGGAGGAAATATTTCAATGCTCGATAGACTGCTAGCATCTCTAGGCAATTGATGTGCCATGTCAGATGGCGATCGCTCCACAGACCGCGGGCAGGGTGGCCACTCATGACCGCACCCCAACCGGTGAGGGACGCGTCTGTCGCTAGCATTACACGGCGACAAGGAGCTCCCAGCACCGTGCCCTGATTCAAGAACCAAGGTTTCTTCCACATGTCTAAGGCACGAAGGCACCGCCGCGTGACCTTGATAACTCGAAGTGGATTTCCCCTCGGGGAAAAGCCCTTGGACTTGAGCCACCACTGTAGGGGTCTCATGTACAGCAGGCCAAAAGGTATCACGTTGGACGCAGCTGCCATCAGCCCTAACAATCTCTTGAATTGTTTGACAGTGAGTGACTGGCCTTCTTTGAATCTCTCGACTGACGTGAGGATCGACTCGATCCGAGCAGGAGACAAGCGTGCCTGCATCGTGGTCGAATTCCAAACTACGCCTAGATAGGTGGTTCTCTGAACTGGAGAAAGTACACTTTTCTTGGCGTTTAGTCTCAAACCCAGCTCCCCCATGTGTGCGAGAACGACATCTCGATGTCGAACCGCCATCTGCTCTGATTGAGCTAGGATCAACCAATCGTCGATATAATTTAGAATGCGGATGCCCTGCATACGGAGGGATACCAGAGCCGCATCTACACATTTCGTGAACGTGCGGGGTGAGAGTGCGAGGCCAAAGGGAAGTACTCGATATTGATAAGCTTTGCCCCCGAAAGCGAACCTCAGAAACCTCCTGTGTTGGGGAAGGATGGATATGTGGAAGTATGTGTCTTTGAGATCTATTGTGACAAACCAGTCCTCGGATCTGATTTGAGCTACCACCTGATTGACAGTGAGCATTTTGAACTTCAGTGGCATAACTGAGCGGTTCAGGAGACGTAAGTCTAAGATCGGACACAACCCCCCATCCTTCTTTGGAACTATGAAATACCGGCTGTAGAATCCGGATTCCCTGTCTAGAGGAGGGACCACCTCGATGGCCTCCTTCCTTAATAGGGTATTCACTTCTTGTTCCATAACCAGAGCCTGCCGGGGGCCGACCACAGTCGGTGTAACCCCGTTGAACTTCGGTGGTGGATGACCGAACTGAATGCAATAGCCTCTTTCTATTGTACGCAGGACCCACTGAGATACATTTGGCAGTAGCTTCCACGCTGCTAAATAATCTACTAAGGGAATCAGTCTCTCGAGACTGACCTCTGGTGTAAGAGGCCCCCGAAGGGGCGGCGAGCATCCCAGCTCCGCTGTGCTCACGGGCGAAAATAACTGGGAGTAGCGCTCGCTGGAGGCCGCTGCGCCCTGAAACTCTGGCAGGGTTGGCAGGCCGACCTCCTGAGGGCACTGAGGTGAGGCGGGCACCGTATAATGAGGTGGACCGCGCTCTACCCCAGCAGGGGCTGCCCTCTGGATCCTGGCGTCAGGATCTTTTCGTCGAGGACTTCCGGGCTTCAATGACAGATCTTAAATCGGCTTTCGCCCTAGAAGCACCCGACTCAGAGCGTCGCTGGGGCCCTCGGTCCCGACGTGGGGGAGCACGAGCGGCGACACTCTGTTTTTGTACTTCCCGGTATGAGGAGCCGGTATGTGGCGTGGTCATCTCCCGCCCAGATGCACCACGAGAGCGACGAGGGAGGATACTCTGGAACGCCGCCGCCTGTTTGCGTGCCTCCTGGAACCTGTCGACGACAGTGTTGACTGTGTCGCCAAACAGGCCCGAGGCTTGAAGCGGGGCGTCCAGGAGGCAGACCCTGTCTCTTTCTTTTATCTCTGACAGGGTCAGCCACAAATGCCTCTCCGCGGCCACTAAGGCTGCCATAGACCGCCCAATTGCGTGAGCGGTCTCTTTAGTGGCGCGGAGGGAGAGATCAGCGGTCTTTCTGAGTTCTTCTATATCTCCAGACTTAATCCCCTCCCCCTCACTGACATCTCTCAGCAGGTCAGCCTGATAAGCTTGAAGGACTGCCATAGTGTGAAGGCAAGCCCCAGCCTGACCTGCTGCCACATAACCTTTGCCCACTAGCGATGATGTAACTCGAAGAGGCTTAGTGGGCAATGTCGGAGCCTTAAGAGACGATGCCGAACTGGGCGACAGATAGCCCGCGAGCGTCTGTTCGACCCGTGGCATCGCTCTATAACCCCGCTCTCCCAGCCCCATCACGTTGCCATAATATAGTGAATCGGGGCCGAAGAGGCGGGTTGAATAAGGGTGGTTCCACGATCTCGACAACTCATCGTGGAGATCGGGAAAATATGGAAGGCTCCGACGTGGAGGTGGTTGCCTCGGCCGCAGAAAGCGTTCGTCTAGTTTGCTTCTCTGCGGCTCGGTTTGTTTTTCAGCAGGCCATTCGATTTTTAATTTATCTACTGCTCGCGTAACCACCTCCAACAGCTCCTCATACTGGGGCGACAGGGGTGGCGAATCCCCAGCAACCGACTCCACATCGACCTCCTCGGAGGAAGAGAGGTGAAGAGTTGATCCCTCACCCTGGGGGGAAGAAACCGACGAGCGTGCTTCCGAACCCAGGGTTTGGGCGCCGGATCTGGCAGATAAGGAAGGAGATAAGGACTGGCCCGTCTCCATTCCCTCTGACAGATCCACCTGCGATCCCCACGAGTGCAGCAGCCGCTCTGCCTCGGCAGAAGCGGGGCCAGCACCGCGAGGAACGCTGGTGAAGGCTCCCTCCTCGAAGAGAGCCCTCCGGGATCGAAGCGTCCGCATTGGCAATCGCTCGCAATGCGGACAGTCGGCCCCCTCGAGAGCCGACTCAGCGTGCTTCGATCCCAGGCAAGCCACGCACAGACTGTGTGTATCCCCGCTCGTAATGTAGCGAGGACAGGGAGGAACACACAATCTATAACGTGGCTTGGAATCGCCCTTCATATGTTTGGTCTTTTGCTTTAGTTTTGGCATATTGAGCTGTTTTAGCGATCTTTTAATGGCTAAGGGACAGACAACAATAAATAGGACCAACGGGACAGACTTTTGACATGCACACACAGAGCGCTTGCTGACAGACGCGAAGCTGAGGCCAGCTGCACGGCACGTGCTTTTATAGCTTCCTGGTCGCTACGTCACCCCGCCCGTGACGTCACGCCTTTCCGATGGACGGATTGCACACGATATTCAAAGTCGGTCTCGTCAGGGACGTTCCCCAAAGCGCTAGACGCAGCTCGAGTTCCTGAAAAGGAACAGATATTCTCATGCAACACAACACAAATGCCATTTTAATTTGACATTTTAATCATCGATCAGTGTCATTCCTCATGATGACAGAAGAGTTTGGAAACTGCACAACGTCTTATTTTCTAAATGAATATTAGGGATTTGGCATTTGGCAACATGTAAGCTCATATTTTAATTTTTTTCATATTTTCAAAACATGCTCCCTGTCCTGTCATGTGCAGTACTGGCCATGAATGTGTTGCATGGGGACTGATGACTACATGTTCCCTAGAGACTCATCACAGCTGTCAGCAGAGAGCAACAGGAAATGCTCTGGCTTCGGGCCTGCCAATGGGTCCTTTCAGAGAAAACAGACCCAGACTGTTGGTAAAGAAGACAGAAAGTGATTCATGCGTGGATCTCACACACACAAACAGCAAGTGTTTACTTAAACCACCTTACATGCATTTGACAGCTTAATGAGGCTAAATTTATGAGTAGACTGTAGGTTTTTAAGTAAATGGGGTCACATAATTCAACAAGCTTCCAAGGCCCAATCAGGGCAAGTCTGCAGAACCACCCTTCTTAGATATTAGTAAAGATGTCAAGCGCTTAACAAGAGGCTGTGAGAAAAGAAGATGAATTTGATCTAGTTATCATTCTGGATCATAATCATTGGAAAGCACCCCTCAACAATGCATTTAATTTATGATGCAATATGATTCACACACTTTTTTAAACAAAATGAGATTTAAGACAAATTAGAAATGAAAAAAGGTGTCACTTATATTATTGCTTAGACAAAATATATGAAATATATCAAGAAACAATACTAAATTAAAAAATTTAAACAAATAAAATAAATTACACAAATAAAATAAATCTCTTCTATAAACAACCAGTTTTACCTAAGGTTTGTGAAATTATACTACATAAAACATATCTGCATGAAAGCAAAAACAGCAGATTGGAAAGAAAATGCTAATTCACTCTGACAGCAGGTGGCGCTTATGGAACAGCAGCAATACAGCGTTTCCTTGTTTGCCACTGTAAACAACCTTACTGAAAAAAAAAATAGACACCATCACTGTCAGGATACGATGGACTCAGAGATCGAGGTGATGTTAAATAACACAACTTTATTGAATTTTAGGATAGCAGGTGTAAGGGATTCGGGGAAAAAACCCGGAGCAACAAAACATAGTATTTCGGGATCCACAGCGGGTAATTTTTCACTCAACGGGTTAGGGACTCAAATTATCTTTCAGAATAGTTCAACAAAGGGTATCAGAATCCACCACGGGTGAGTATTCCTCTTCAGATCAGTGAATGTGAATTGTCTTTTCCAGACGAGAGGATTTAAGGGAACATAAGATGCGGGATCCACAACAGGGTAATGCACATTCTTGAAATCATGTATTCCGTGAATCCAATCCCAGAATGATAACACTGGCCTTACTTCTTACAGGATAAGGTGAGGGTTCAGCGGGAGAAACCGAGGTATCAATGAGCCTTGGATGAGTGCTGGAAGCTAGGACGTCGGTGATCAACAGCAGCTCTTCTGAGGATTACAGACAGAGTCAGAGGTTAGTGATACACAGGTGAGTATTTTCAGTGAACAGAGTATTCAACAGGTTTTCTCTAATAGACAGAGACAGAGGAAATACGGTCAGTTCCTGTTGGAGGCTTGACGCTAGACTGCAGTGAGTGTGAGTGTTTTATGGAGCTGGTTGATGAGGTTACTGATTGTGAACAGGTGTGGGTGATTAGAATTCTGGGGAGATTGAACGTTGTGTGGATCGTGA
Organism: Carassius carassius; assembly: GCF_963082965.1. NCBI lineage: Eukaryota > Metazoa > Chordata > Actinopteri > Cypriniformes > Cyprinidae > Carassius > Carassius carassius. The sequence goes on from NC_081781.1 coordinate 16,007,852, forward strand.
TGCAGAGTCTGCTGATTGGTTTCTGACATTACCCCCCCCCTCTAGAGTCCGCGCCAGCGGACCTCAGACCTCGATGTCTTGGAGGTCTGCCTCTGGGTCGAGGTGCCGGTTTGTCAGGATGCTGAGCATGGAATTCGAGAAGCAAAGTAGGATCGAGGATATCCTTTCGAGGTATCCAACATCTCTCTTCCGGTCCATATCCCTCCCAGTCGATCAAATACTCCAATTGACCATTTTGACGTCGAGAGTCCATCACTTCTTTAACCGTATAGATGGGATCCGGTTCTATAGGTGGAATAGGAGGATCGTCTCCGGGAGCCAATTCTGCTGGGTAGCCAGGTACAGGTGGGTAATGAGGTTTGAGAAGGGAAACATTGGAGGTAGGGTGGATCCGATACTGAGCGGGGAGTTGAAGCTGATATGTGACCGGATTGATCTGCTTGACAATGGGGAACGGTCCGATGTATTTTGGGCTAAGTTTACGGCAGGGTTGTCGGAGTCGCATATCTTTGGTAGAAAGCCATACCAATTGTCCAGGTTGGTAAACGGGAGTTTGGCGTCGATGAGCATCTGCAAAATGTTGTTGACGATTAACTGCTTGTTGTAGGTGCTGATGGGCTTGATTCCAAACATTTTCACTCTCCCTAAACCATTCATTGACTGCAGGTACTTCAGATGGTTCCCCAGACCATGGGAACAAAGGAGGTTGATAGCCCAGTACACATTGGAAAGGTGTGAGTTGAGTGGATGACTGTCTGAGAGAGTTTTGTGCGTACTCTGCCCAAATCAAGTAGTGACACCAGATGTGTTGATTTGAGTGGCAGAATGTACGCAAAAACCGGCTTACATCCTGGATCTTCCTTTCAGTTTGTCCATTAGTTTGTGGATGATAACCAGATGAGAGGCTTACCGTCACATTCATTAGGTTGAAGAATGCTCTCCAAACCCGAGAGATAAATTGGGGACCTCTATCGGACACAATGTCTTCTGGTATTCCAAAGTTTCGGAAGACGTGTTCCATTAATAACTGTGCCGTGACAAAGGCCGTAGGAAGATTCTTGAGTGGGATTAATTTGCAAGCCTTTGAGAACCGGTCGATGGCAACGAGGATACAGGTATTCCCGGCTGAGTTTGGGAGATCGGTGACAAAGTCAACCCCGATATGGGACCAGGGTCGATTTGGAACAGGGAGTGGGACCAGTTTACCGGCTGGAAGGTTTCTTGGGACCTTGGACATGGCACATGGAATACATCCCTGGATAAAAGTTGTGATATCTTGTTGCATGTTTGGCCACCAATACCGGAGTTGGAGCGTGGAGCATGTCTTGTGTACCCCTGGATGCCCTGTGCCAACTGATGAATGGGCCGAAGAAATTAAGGAATTGCGGAATTCTTGAGGCACATAAATCTTTCCTGGAGGGCATTCTGGAGGTCCAGGATGCTGTTGAGATAGCTCAAGTAACTGTTCATTGATGTCCCATTGGATGGGGTTGACGAATATCTGTTCTGGTAGAATGGTCTCTGGTTCTGCGATCGGAACTTCAGGGGCATGGATACGAGAAAGAGCATCTGCTCTGATATTCTTGGAGCCCGGACGATAAGAAATTCTAAAATGGAAACGAGTGAAGAATAATGCCCATCTGGCTTGCCGTGGATTAAGTCGTTTTGCTTCTTTTAGGTACTGGAGGTTCTTATGGTTAGTGAAGACTATGAACGGGTGCTTAGCTCCTTCCAACCAGTGCCTCCACTCTTCCAAGGCAAGTTTCACTGCCAAGAGTTCGCGATTACCTATGTCGTAGTTGCTTTCAGCAGTGGACAACTTCTTTGAAAAGAAGGCACAAGGTAAGGGCTTGGAGGAGCTCTCAGAGTATTGAGATAAGACAGCTCCTACACCTGAGGTAGAGGCATCGACTTCAACGATAAACGCCTTTTCAGGGTCTGGGTGCTTAAGCAGGGGAGCAGTGGTGAATGCAGTCTTGAGTGAGTGAAAGGTACGGTCAGCCTCTGGGGTCCATAGAAGGGTCTTGGGTTTACCTTTAAGCAAAGAGGTTAAAGGAGCTGTTAACATGCTGTAACCGTGAATGAATCTTCGGTAGAAATTAGCGAAGCCGAGAAATTTCTGGAGCTCTTTGATCGAAGTTGGAGTGGGCCAGGACATGATGGCATCAGTCTTCCTATTGTCCATTTCCACACCTCTTTCACTAATTTGGTAGCCCAAGAATTCAACCTGAGATTGATGGAAAGTGCACTTTTCAGCCTTTAAAAACAGACTGAAGTCACGGAGTCTTTGGAGTATTGAGGAGACATGATGTTGATGTTCTACTGGATTTTTGGAGAAAACTAAGATATCATCAATATACACCAACATAAAGTGCCCCAGGAAGTCTCAGAATACCTCGTCCATGAAGCTCTGGAAGACCGAAGGAGCGTTTACAAGGCCATAAGGCATGGCGAGGTATTCATAGTGTCCTGCAGGAGTGATGAATGCCGTCTTCCACTCATCCCCTTCTCGAATCCTAACTTGATTATAGGCACTTCGGAGATCCAGCTTGGTGAAAATTTTGGCTTCTCTGAGTTGCTCCAGGGCTGAGGGAATGAGTGGTAATGGATAACTGAACTTTGTGGTGATCTTATTTAAAGCTCTGTAATCAATACAGGGTCTTAGACCTCCATCCTTCTTGGATACGAAGAAGAAGCTAGCCGCTGCGGGGGAAGTGGAAGGACGGATATAACCTTGTTGTAAGGCTTCTTCAATGTATGCTCGCATGGCTTCTTGCTCAGGAATTGACAGGGAATAGATGCGACCCTTTGGGACAGATTCTCCGGGAATCAGATTAATTGCGCAATCCCAGGGTCGATGTGGGGGTAACTTGGAGGCCGCAACTGGATTGAAAACGTTGGAGAACGAGGAGTAACAGTGGGGAAAAGTGACAGATACATTTTCTGTGGGACTTTCAATAGAAGTGGAACTCAAACTAATGATTTTTGGTGATTGGGAGTTGGCCTGAACGGAGTGTGGTTCTTCTGAAAGGAGACACTGACAGCCCCATCTATTGATTTTGCCAGTCTGCCAGTTGATATCAGGTTGATGACGTATTAACCATGGCCGTCCTAAGATTACCTCAATCTGACTGTTTTCCAGGATCAATGGTTCGAAACTTTCTTGGTGAGTGTTATCAGTGTACAAAGTGATAGGTGGTGTCTGAGTGGTAACGTACCCCTGGTTGATAAATTCGCCAGTTACAGCGTGGATGGAGTATGGTTTTGGAGTGTTGATCCTCTGGAGTTTGAGTCTCTTACAGAGCTTCCCTGATACGAAGTTCCCCGCTGACCCGGAATCAATGATGGCAGCTGCGGAGACTTGGAGATTGTGGAATTTCAGACTTACTGGAATAGTGAGAGGAGTTGAAACTGGAATTAAAGTTTGCACTGAACTCACCATCAGTCGAGGCGGACGAATAGGACATGCTTTGAGAAAGTGACCTGCTGTCCCGCAGTACAGACATAACTTCAGCTCTCTTCTTCGGGTACGTTCAGCCAGGGAGATTCTATGAGCATTGACCTGCATCTTTTCGGGTGAACTCTCAGAAGTGGAGTCAGATGGAGGTCGATTGAAATGTGTATTGGGTAATCGGGAATCGTGATAACAACTCTGTGATCTTTGATGAATGCGCAGGGTTTGTTGTATGAATTTTTCTAGCCCTAGATTATCATCATAAATGGCGAGTTGTAGGCGGAGAGCAGGATTTAAACCTCGACGAAACACAGAGATGAGGGCCCTTTCATTCCAACCACTTGCAGAGGCTAGTGTCCGGAATTCGATGGAATATTCTGAAACAGATTTGTTATCCTGGCGGAGCTGCAACAATTTGTCACTAATGGAGGAATCACTGATGGGTTGTCCAAACACCTCCTTGAAATGATTGACAAAACTCTGCAATGATGTAGTAACTTCTGTTTGTTGCATCCACAGTGACTCCGCCCATCTTAATGCTGATCCAGATAGATGTTGAATTATGAACGAGATCTTTGATCGATCAGTGGAGTACGTCTGAGCTTGTATTTCAAGAGCAAGTGAACACTGCAACAGGAATCCATTGCAGTCCTCCGCCCGGCCGGAGAATGGCGCTAGTCGGGAGGCGGAGTTAGCCAAGCACACCAGCGTGGGAGCAGTGTTTGCGGAAGTACCGGGAGCTGATGTTGCTGAAGCGGTAGCATTGCTTGCAGATTGTATGGGAATAGCGGCGGGTGTTGGCTGTGTTATATCCATACCATGGAGTTTAGTTGGTCAAGCCTTCTGTCAGGATACGATGGACTCAGAGATCGAGGTGATGTTAAATAACACAACTTTATTGAATTTTAGGATAGCAGGTGTAAGGGATTCGGGGAAAAAACCCGGAGCAACAAAACATAGTATTTCGGGATCCACAGCGGGTAATTTTTCACTCAACGGGTTAGGGACTCAAATTATCTTTCAGAATAGTTCAACAAAGGGTATCAGAATCCACCACGGGTGAGTATTCCTCTTCAGATCAGTGAATGTGAATTGTCTTTTCCAGACGAGAGGATTTAAGGGAACATAAGATGCGGGATCCACAACAGGGTAATGCACATTCTTGAAATCATGTATTCCGTGAATCCAATCCCAGAATGATAACACTAGCCTTACTTCTTACAGGATAAGGTGAGGGTTCAGCGGGAGAAACCGAGGTATCAATGAGCCTTGGATGAGTGCTGAAAGCTAGGACGTCGGTGATCAACAGCAGCTCTTCTGAGGATTACAGACAGAGTCAGAGGTTAGTGATACACAGGTGAGTATTTTCAGTGAACAGAGTATTCAACAGGTTTTCTCTAATAGACAGAGACAGAGGAAATACGGTCAGTTCCTGTTGGAGGCTTGACGCTAGACTGCAGTGAGTGTGAGTGTTTTATGGAGCTGGTTGATGAGGTTACTGATTGTGAACAGGTGTGGGTGATTAGAATTCTGGGGAGATTGAACGTTGTGTGGATCGTGATGCAGAGTCTGCTGATTGGTTTCTGACAATCACAAAATTTGTAATGGTTTTACTGTGTATAATGGGACTAGTATTGGTTTTAATACTTCTATTCATGACTGATTAAAATAAATAAATTGTAATGGGATATGTCCCAAACACACTACACACTACATTTTCAATGGTTTTAATGGTTAAAAGTTGATTGTTTATAATGGTTTTAATGGTATTTGTAGTGGAATCCATAAGAATTTTATATGATTTTTTTTTCAGCAGGGAAAGCAGCACTGCGCTTATGAACACTACTTTAATATGCATTACACAGAGGCAACATGAAAAAATAAAATACCAATTTAAACTTCCTGAAGTCAGTCAGTTTCCCTCAGAGATACATTCATATAACACCTACAAGCAACTGTATTGCAATTTGTTTAACAACTCACTCGACTCAAATCTTCACATATCGATTTTCAAATGGCTTGGGGTGCATCATTACATCCCTACTTCTATTTGAAGTAGAAGATAGTACTGTGGTACTAGTTACATGGATGCTAATAACCCGTTTTTAATCGGGTTTAAACCATTTTATGCCTGTTTAAAATAAAATGGTCTCATGTAGCAACATCAGTTGTAATAAACTGGCCAAATCTGATTGAAATTTCAGTTTCATTAAAAGGACTGGTATAAACCTTAGATAATCTGTTTGACACAGACAGTACAATATTATCCATGTGAACACTCAATTAGATTACTACAGTACCAGTAGTTTGGACTGGTGCATGTTCATTATCAACACAGGACTTGAGTCATGACGTTTCATGCAGAGAACTATAGCCAAAACTGAATTCTTGTACAAGAAACGTGCACTTGAATTAGAAGTATAGTAAATATTTCTGTTTTAAAGGAAAGTCTGTATAAACAGTATGTTTGGAATCATCTGAACTGACTGAATGTCTTATACATAGTAAACATAAAAATAAAAAAAAATAAAATACGCCTCCACATGAAACACTCCACAGGCTCTCTAGTTATTAACTCAGAGCACTGATCATAGGTCAAAAGTTAAATTCCATTGTAGACAGACAGGGATTGATATGACTAAAACCAACCAGACATATATTTAATAAAAAAGCTAATTAATGCAAACTTTTGTTTTAGTTGACATGACATTTAAAACAAAAGGCTATTCTCGCATATATGCTCAAAATATCTATTCGATCTTTTAAACAACATATTTTTTTTTAAACTATCAGAAGCTTTAATAAAGAATTCTTTGTTATAAGAGATCTTTGGCCTGAGGCTTGTCTTGCTGACAAGAGCTAGAAGAATGAGTACCAGACGATGCCACTCCAAGGTGCGGCACTTTACACAATGTTCCATGTCTCTTGCTCTGTCTGCCCTCCTGCACCCACCTCTCCAGCTCTTTGAAGAAGACAAAAGCAAAGCGCTCGGAGGAGCAGCCATTGATAGCCTGTGGGGAAACGTGTAATAGTTGAGTAATCACATCTCTGAACGTCCTCCACTGACAAGCCTTATAGATCCGCACCCCTTGATATTACACTGAAACTGACAGAAAAATGGACACAGAGTGCAAAAGTGGAGGAGTAGCAGATAAAACGAACATTATTGGAATGAAAATGTATAACACTACAAGAGTTTGTGCAAATAATACTAGAATTTCCAGCGTTACTTAACTCAGGAATTAAAAATGCCATTACTAATTTTTCTTGTACTGGTCACTCATTTCTATTTAGTTAGATCCCATAAAATAATGATTTATCTACAAACTGGACAATGTTACCTCTCATGGATGTCCCAAGGAGAGCCAAGATGGAATACTTTCTGGATAATTTTATTTGTCTCAACTTTTTGAAAGTAGTCTGTCATGTTCACCAGGGATTCATTAATCAATTTATTCATTTGTTTGTTTGTTCATGTATTCATTCATTTATTATAATAAATTAAAACGGTAATTTAATAAAAAATATTATTAGAATTTAAAATGATTACATGATCCTTCAGAAATCATTCTAATATGCTGGTTTAGTGGTCATAAAACATATCTTATTTTTAATGAATGAATGAGCTGCTTAATATTTTTGTGTGAACATTGAATTAACTGTTCATCAAAGAATCCTGACAAATGTTTCAAGTGTTTCAACAGTATTCATAAGAAATATAATTTTCTTTTTTTTTTCAAAACTGAAAATTAACATTAAAATAAATGATAATAGAATTATAATTGGCATTTTCAGGTGAACTATTCCTCTAAGTCTGACATTTGCATAGAACTGAATGGATTTCATGGAGTGGTCTACCTTTAGTTGCCTTAGTAACAGCAATTTTATGAAATCACCAGGCACTTAAATGCCCGCCTGCCTAGCCTCAGACATGGCTACTTTCACTCTGCCTCACACCAATTAGAGTGACTCATGCAGACACATAAAAAGCTAAAGCTTTGGCACCAAACCTTTGCTAGCAACCATTTTGCAGTGAATCATGTAAAATTGCGGAACACTCTGGGGTCTTTAGAATGGCTCTGAATGAGAGGGGGCAGGACACAAACACTTACGAAGAGGATGATGAGCTCTGAAATCACTCAGCCTCGCCACTTGTGATTAGTGGCTAATTAGCAATAATATAATCCAGTATGCTGAGCTACTTTATGAAGAGAACAGATTTAGAGCAATGAGTCCTCTAGCACCATGTGTTTATTTAATCTACATCCATAATGGAGTTATGAAACCCTCCAAAACACTAAGTTTAAGGGTGTCAGGGATTTTTTCAAGTTATATAAACTGAATTATAGTCTTCGATCTAGTTTACTTTTTGTAGTTGTGTACTGTATCTTGTTTGTAGCTTTACCTCTTCATATCCCTCCACCAAAGCTAATGGCATGAATGAGGCACGAGGTTGTGAAGGTCAGGGGTCACGTGCATGTTGACGAGGTGACAGTAAGCAGAAACACACTCTGCCTGCGATGTGGGAAAGCCTCTGAACTCTGACCCTGACTTTGCGCCACGCTGTGGTTGCCTGGCCTGATGTCTCAGCATGTTGTCTCTCTACACGCTGCCACATGTGCATGCAAACGTACCAAGTACAGGTTTATACCCTATATATACATATATAAAATGCTTTGTACATAAAATACACATTACAGTTTAAAAGTTTGGGGTTGGTAAGACTGGTAGGATCAAATGTTTTTGTTTGAATGTATTTGTGTGATATTTTAATGTACATGTTGAACATTTTGAATTCTTTGCATGATTTTTATGATTTCTATTTTCATTTTAAATTTATTTATAGTTTTAGTAATTTTGTTGTTATTTTATTAGTCTTTTTATCTATATAGTTTTAATAAATTTTATTTTATTTAGTTATTTTATTACAATTTTAGTATCAAATTAAACTAAATTAAAATTAGAAATGCTGTTGTAGCAATGAAGTGTTTTTTTGAAGTTCATTTCAGGTTTTTTTTAATGGTTTTAGATAGGAGTTAACTATAATAACCTTGCTTCAGCATCTCATGATCTTTTAGAAATATTCAGATTTTTTATTATTAAAATTGAAACCGTTGTACTGCTTAATATTTTTGTGGAAATCAAAATTTCTTTATTTCACTTTCTTGATACACTTTGAGTCTTTGATGATTAGAAAGTTCATGCAGGAAGTATGCAGGAATGTGACATCTACTCCTGAGACATTCAGAAGAAATACATTTGAGGGCTTACAAGAATGCTACAAATGCAAATCAACATTTCATTTAGTCTAGCAGATTATATGAAAAAAGCTTTTTCAAATGACAAAACTGTATATTATTCATAATCCATTTCTATTTGCATTTTCACTTCTCTGTATGTGTGAATATTTTTCCAAATCCTCCAGACAGAGGGAAATGTGAGAAAGCCAACTGGGAAGTCTAGGTCCAAATCCTTGGATTAAGAAGGAGCTATTGCCTAGCAACAAGATAGAGGTAAAACTGAGCAACAATGGCCAGGTTAAATGACTCATTATGGCCGGCAGTCTGGATGTGAATGCGTTTGGAGTATCAATTGAGAATTTGTGTGTGTGTGTGTGTGTGTGTGTGTGTGTGTGTGTGTGTGTGTGCTGCTGTGCATCTGTCGTTTATGTAGATGGATTCACTGATAACTTTCATTTCCACACTGTCAAACTTGTTTATCCATAGCACTGAACTCATCAAATGCTCTTAACTTCAATATAAACGAGTTCAGATTGTTGAAATAAACTAAATAGATTCCACATCTGACTTCCATTACACTACAATTGTTCTGGAAAATAAAGCACTGCCACATTTTCACAAAACTCATTACATCTTTTCTTAAATATCAGCTGCAGAGTGGAATGTCAGTATGCTAATGAAACATAACATTTTTAGTTGCGCATTTCAAAGATTTACGTTCTCTTAAAATGGATATGTTGGGACAGAAAGCAAATTATTTGCAAACAATATATAGGCTTATACATACAAAATCAGTTTCGACAGCCTAAACAACATTAAACAACTATGGTTTAAGAGCCCACACATATTATCTTCTTCTCAGTCACCCACAATTCCCTCCAACTTCTAGAACGTTAAAGTACTTATGTAAGAAATAGAGTTTGAAAACAACACAGGTGCAAATTAAGCTAAGAATAAATCTGCTGCAACTTTTTTCTTCATTATCCAATCAGTGCATATCTAATCTGCAGCTTTGACATCACAGCTCTTAATCTTCAAAGTAAGTTCTGTCAAAAAAAAAAAAAGAAGTCCTTATCTCTTTGACTTTTGAGATGCACATATATGCAAACACACAGACAGGCACAGTTCTGCACTGTTACGTAACCTTTATATGAAAGGTTGCAACATCAAGGCACACAGTAAGCCCTTGATCAGCAGGAGAGCGGTTGAAGATCTCTCATTGGGAGAGCGGATAATCAGGGAGAGGAAGCTGAGAGCCCAAAGTAGGGGGTTTAGCATATTAAGAAGGCGGCTCTGTTAATGAGCTGTCTGGATTCAGTGCCATCAGAGTAAAAAGTTAGCTGATTAAATAACTAACGGGGTAAATGATAAATGTGCCATGTCTTCCCGGCGATAAATAAACCACCATCTGTTCAGTCATCTTGCGTTTTGGCTCTTCAAATTGACCAGTAACAAATGGCATGATCATTTACCTCTCTCATCAATGAGTGTCAAAAGAAAACTGTAAGCCAGGAAAACCAGCAATGGTTTTATTGCAGTGTTCTGATTATGATCTTATTATATATACTGTATGTATGTATGTGTATATATATATATATATATATATAAAAACAACTCTCGACCAACACTAAAAGCTGCAATAAACATATTATGCTTAAAAGATAATAAATTAGAAAATATTATAAAAGAAATATCAGAGGAAAATTAAACATTGCAACTTTTTATTAAGCAATTTTTTTATTGTCATCCATATTGGTATGTAAGTAAAACAGGCAGATATATTTAAGTTTATAATTTATAGATCCTGGTACTGTATAATAAAAGTAATGCTGTCAAACGATTAATCGTGATTAATAAAAGTTTTTGTTTGCATAATATATGTATGTTCTGTGCATATTATGTATACAGTATAAATACACCCACATACAGTATATATTTTGTATATATTATATTTAATATATAAACATATTTTTCTGAAGTATATACATGCATGTGTGTGTATTGATGTATACATAATATATATACACAGCACACATACATGTATTATGTAAACAAAAACGTTTATTTTGTAGACTATTAATCATTTGACAGCACTAATTTAAAGTCTGCTAAATTGGAAGAACTAATTTTGTACTTAATGCACATAATTATGCAAAAGGGAAGTCGTGGCCTAATGGTTAGAGAGTCGGACTCCCAATCGAAAGGTTGTGAGTTCGAGTCCCGGGCTGGCAGGAATTGTGGGTGGGGGGAGTGCATGTACAGTTCTCTCTCCACCTTCAATACCACGACTTAGGTGCCCTTGAGCAAGGCATCGAACCCCCAACTGCTCCCTGGGCGCCGCAGCATAAATGGCTGCCCACTGCTCCGGGTGTGTGCTCACAGTGTGTGTGTGTGTGTTCACTGCTCTGTGTGTGTGCATTTCGGATGGGTTAAATGCAGAGCACAAATTCTGAGTATGGGTCACCATACTTGGCTGAATGTCACTTCAAAAGTAGTGCTGAAGTCCAACTAAAGATATACTGAAGTAAGTATATTTGATTGTCTTAAGTGGAACTATTGCAAGTATACTTCAGGGACACTCATCATACAATCATCATCAATAGCGACATTAAAACAGTTTGGGCTTAATATTAAGAAATATGCATTGTGCACAGGTAGTACTTAAATTATCATTTTTATATCAGTAAGTTTTGAGTGATATGTCAGTAAATGTGTTAATATATCTGAACCATACTTAGTATAATAAATGTGCACCATACTAGATACCCATGAGGCATTGAGAAGCACGTCATAAGGACCAAAGCTGATGATTTAATTTCTGGATATGGCGTTTTTGGAAGGAGATTGCAAGCAGCCAGGAGATGATTTAGCCAATAGGAGGTTGGAACAGGCCCCACATGGGACAGAGTGAGATGTTTGTTCACTAGATGGGAACAAGCTTTTAGCGGACCTAACTACCAGACCTCCCTTGATCTGTTTCCTGTTGTGTGGTTGTGCTTTATAAATAACCCAATAAGAGTCTCTTTCAGTCACACAAGCTGTTTTGTTTCTTTTAAATTACTAGATATAAGAGAACCAGATTTGTTACTAATGTATGATGATCTGCGTTCAAATTTTGCTCATCAACATTTGCACCAAATTTATATTTTACTCAGACAAAATATTCATACTGAAATGGCATATTGTAGTCTTTGGTGTAGCTTTGCAGATTCAAAGGAAAAAGGGGACATTTGGAAGGGAACGTTAATTAAAAGATTTGCTTCCCATTCATGATCAAAGACTACAACTAACCAATAAGTGAGATGCGTTTAAAAGGGTTAGTTCGCCCAAAAATGAAAATTATGTCATTAATGACTCAACCTCATGTCGTTCCAAACCCATGAGATCTCTGTCATTTTCGGAACACAGTTTAAGATATTTTAGATTTAGTCCGAGAGCTTTCTGTCCCTCCATTGAAAATGTATGTACGGTATACTGTCCATGTCCAGAAAGGTAATAAAAATCATCATCAAAGTAGTCCATGTGACATCAGAGGGTCAGTTAGAATTTGTTGAAGCATAAAAAAAAAAAAAATTTGGTCCAAAAATAACAAAAACTACGACTTTATTCAGCATTGTCTTCTCTTCCGGGTCTGTTGTGAGTGCGTTCAGTGACCTTATAGACCTTAACAATCTTTCACAACAAAGTCTGCAATCAAAAGTCATAAATTTAAACATCCCATCAAATTTTTCCAAGGCCAGATTTAGATCTATACCAGTTTATATTTCTTTTTATATATATTTTTAATGAATGTCAACAATTGTCTCATGTGCATATATACCGTTTTCGTTTTTAGAGAAACACTTGAAAAAATGTTAATTGAAACATAACTGAGGTCTCTATTTCATCTATGTCCTCTGAAAAAGCTGAGTAATACAATTTTCCTTTGAGAAGAGCTCATAAAGAAGATCAGTCGGTGGGCTTCATGGGTGGCTGAGCCAATGAAGAAGAATTTAAACAAGCAACGTCAAGGGGGAAAAAAGACAGGAACACCTTTTCTCACTTTTCCAAATAGTAAGAAACCACATACACACATATACACAGGCACACATCTCTGAGGGGCTCATGAGGTGAAGGCTGGTGTCAAAGGTCACATATGTTGACTGACCCTGTTCTCTGACAGCTTTGAAGAGAATTCATGAATCGATGGGAATCCTTCATGTCAAACCGAGACCTTCTTGCACACAAGACCTTTCTTTTGTGTGTGTATCTGTGTGTGTAAACTTGCAAAAGTTACTAACCTCAAATCACAATACTTTTGTGTCTTTTGCACTATAAAAGACCACTAAATCCAATGGTTATGGAGTACAAAAACACAATGAGATTTTGTAATAACAAATTCTGTAGCTCACAAGATAGCATCGCAAGAATGCCAAAGGCATAGGCAAGATTACCAGGGAATGCATTAAATGATCTTTCTTTCATTTAATTATTTATTTTTAATGCTTTGAGTTTGAAAAACAAAAGCCAAATGCATAAATCTAATGTAAGATGTCTTCATAGTGCACTTTTGAATGAAGTGCTTCCAAACAATCCATAAACCTGATACAGTGAAATATGACTAATATCAGGTATATCATTTACACACCAGTGCATCCAGATGGTTTAATGTAATCCATCACTAATCTCTATCTTGGCTGGTGAGAGTAAACAGAAAAAGGGAGGAGTTGGTTTGTTACAAGAATACGTTGAAGTAGGCATCTATTTAAACGCCCTTTTTTGTGATTGTCAGGATTAAAAGAACATGCACCTCCCAAACTTTCATATATAACTCCCATTAACTATCAAAATTATAAAATAATCATCAAAATCAGGCTAAAGTCCAATGAAAAATAAGGGAAAATCAATGAATCGCTACACTGAAACAAAATTGTTGCTCGAAGACGTCACAGATAGAAAAAAAAACTCAGCCATCAGATAAGTCACCATTCCTGTTCTCTAAGCATCTCCTCTTTATCCGTTTCCCTCTGTTTATTCTGTTATTCCTTCTCCCTCTACATTCCTGATAAGTATCCTCTATATCTCTTATTCTCTCTTTTAACTTTGCTGAAAAGAAGTAACTGTGTGTGTGTTTGGCTGTGTGCGTACGTGTTGCGTAATGTTGCTGAGTGAACATGTTCCTATCCGTCAGAATTCTCTCGTGGGACACATCAAAAATGTCACTTGCTCCCCCTCACTGTTCCTTTCTGTGTCTCTTCAGGATCCTTCAGTCCCTGACATTTGCACTACATACTGGAGCCTTTACCACACTTCACATGGGACACACTCTGAGAAAGAGGGAGCTGGCAAGGACCGAAGAGATAAAATCAGGTGAAAGAAACCAAGAAATAGGCAAACATTAGAGAATAACAAACCTTGCAAAAAGCAGGGAAAGATGAGAGGACACCTACATAAATACATTCTTTAACAACGTTTAACATTCTAGAGCCAAGCTGTGCACCAGCACATCAGCATGGTAACATAAAAATAATACACCAAGTATTTGAAATAGCTATGAGCTATTAAAGCAATTTTCTGTGCAGGAGGTGGAACACAATTAAACAGTAATAACACAAATAAGATATAAATCCTTAAAAAAACAATGTGTCTACCATCAGACAGTAGGCTTTTGCTTAATTAACATAGGAAAATCACAAATCGCATCATATATTAGCCTAACTTAAAACACAAATAATAAACATTAAGTCTCACGTCAATGTCAAATATAATTTCTTGTTTTTCATTATTGTGTTATTCCCTGCTGTCCATATTTATTAAACAAATAGTTAAAAGAGGGAATTTTTCAGAAGAAATTACCTGTGAAAGTTAAAACACCTTAATGATGAATCTGTTTCTTACAGACACACAGCTTTTTGCTTCACAAGATGTTAACTGATGGAATAGATTTGTGTGGATTATTGTGATGTTTTTATGAGTTGTTTGGACTCTTATCCTGACAGCACCCATTCACTTCAAATGATCCACTGGTGAGCAATGTAATGCTATATTTCTCACAAAAAAAATAAATAAATAAATAAATAAATATATATATATATATATATATATATATATATATACACACACACACACACACACACACACACACACACACATATATATACACAGACACACAAAGACAAATAGAAAGCTAGTGTTTTTAGAAAAAAAAACAAGATAAATAGATAAAGTAGAATTAAAATAAAATAGAAAGTGCTAGAGTTAGAGGGTAAAATAAGTTTTTAGCCGTTTCTTGAAGATGGCTAAGGACTCAGCTGCTCGGATTGAGTTGTGCAGGTCATTCCACCAGGAGGGAACATTTAATGAAAAAGTCTGTGAAAATTATTTTGTGCCTCTTTGGGATGACACAATCAAGCAATGTTTACTTGCAGAACGCAAGCTTCTAGAGGGCACACAAGTCTGAAGTAATTAATTTAGGGGTGCAGAGCCAGTGGTGGTTTTGTAGGAAAACATTAATGGCAGCTACTGGTAGACAGTGCAAATTGATGAACAGAGGTTTGACGCACGTTCTTTTCGGCTCATAAAAAGATTAATCTAGCCGTGGCATTTTGGATTAATTGTAAGGGTTTGATAGAAGTGGCTGTAAGACCTGTCAAGAGAGCATTGCAATAGTCCAGCCTGAATAGAACAAGAGCTTGAACAAGGAGCATGTTTTGAAAGAAAGGGCATGAATGTCGTGGCCTAATGGTTAGAGAGTTTGAGTGTCGGACCGGCAGGAATTGTAGGTAGGGTGAAGGAATGTACAGCGCTCTCTCCAATACCATGACTAAGGTGCCCTTGAGCAAGGCACCGAACCCCCAACTGCTCCCTGGGTTCCGCAGCATAAATGGCTGCCCACTGCTCCGGGTTTGTGTTCACTGCTGTGTGTGTTCACTTTGGATGGGTTAAATGCAGAGCACGAATTCAGACAATTCAATGACAATCCTGGCTATATGTCATGTTCCTTATTTTCACTTTATCTTCCTAATGTTGTAATCAATCAATTACATCACAACCAGTTACGGCCTAGAAACAAATTGATATCTTGCCATTCGCCACTTACACTTAGTGTAGCTTGTCAAACTACATTGAGAATTGATTTAATAGGGGCTACATTTACATTTATCTCAAGCTGTAGCTATGAACTCTGGATTCAGTCAGATTTACTGAACAAAAAGTGCTGTTTGTGTCTGTCACTGTGTGAAACTCGCATCAACCCTGACTGACATTTGTTTTCAAATAACTGGTGAGTAATATGATCTATTATTTTATCTTTTATCCAAAAGGCCAATATGGTAAAAGATTGTGTTGATCAATATGTTTATAGTGCTATTTATCTCAGACATACTTTACTGCTAAGCAGAACTGTGTTGTTTATGTGGACAGTGTGACCTGTAGCCTGTTAATATAAATGGGTAAATAAATATGCACTGCTTTCACGCGTGTTGTGAAACAGACCTCGGAAGCAAAGAAAAATGTAAGTGAAGGAGGGAAGGAAAAACATCCCTTCTCCCCCTGGGACTCACTTACTCCTCTCCTTCTCTCTCTTTGAATCATCTATCTGACGGAGATAAAAGAGCCTATAAAACATCAAAACAAAAATAGCATAATTTATGCAGCAACATCATCTTAAGGAAAATAAATAAGAGAACTAAGCATCACCTCACTGGAACTGAGCAGGCACACAAAGAGTTTAAAGGGCCAGAATGCTTAAAGAAACCATATAGATTCTTAACGCACCTTGAAATCTTTACATAACTGATCTAAAGAACAGTCACAGCCATTAAATAAAAACTTTCTTTGGTCAGTTTCACACACTGACTTTTACATACGCACTGAGCTCTATAAGCTCTCATAATCTATATGGTAACTGTGTCTGGTATAGAGGAAAGTCAAAGCTGAAAAATATTCTTATTATTTTTCTAGGCTACAACAGTCATCAGTCACAGAAGCTCCCTTTATCTTAATACTTTTGTACATCTGTGTAATTTCTGATCAATTTATAATAATAATGTCAATTTCTTAAAAAAGGGGCACAATTACTTTTGAACAGTATATATATATATATTTTGTTTTCTAACAAGACAAAAGTGTCAGTGAAAAGCCTTTCAGAGTGAGGTGGGCAGTTTAAGCATCTTAACAGCAAATATTTATTTCCTTTAGTTAGTTTCAAGATAAGACAAAAGGGCTTTTCAGCTCCAGTCCTGGAGGGTCTAAGGTGGCCCAGTAGCACACAACACAATGAAATCTCCACAACAACAAAATCACTACAACACAATGCATAGGACTAATTTCATTGTGTTGTGCTAATTTCTTTGTGTTGCAGCTTGTTTCTGTTGGGTTGTGCTAATTTAATTGTGTTGTAGCTTGTTTCTGTTGTGTTGTACCAATTTCAGTTGTAAGTTTTATACTGACATGAAACAATTTGTTTCTGAGAGCAATCTGTCTTAATCTCTTGTTCTGAGTTAAATGGGGAAATACAAATAAAAACAATGTACTGAAATAGCTCATTTGTGTAGGCCTACTGCACGTGAATGCATTAGCCGACTAATCAAAAAACTCTCCAAGCATTACTCACCATGATCGCACCTGTGCAGTGACTGTTGTTGATGTAAAACCTCCCCTTAGACAGAGAGCTGTCTACATGCATACTTGTCCCAGATAAATACCTGCTCCACCTCAACACCTGTTCCCATTGTCTATTAGAAGGGCTTACACTCCACCCAGTCAGTGCAGAGGTTCATTTAAAGAGACTGCAATGAGCCTCAAAGCAACAGGAACTGGACGCTCACTGACCTTGACTCACTCACTCTCTCTTGCTTCCTTGCCATTTGTACGTCTAGCTTGAGTATATCATGAATAATGTATTTAATCAGCGCATTGTCTCCAGTGTGGTGCTGCTTGGGGTTGAATTACAGAATGCTAGTTTGATGATTGTTCCTCTCGATGAAAGTTAAAATCCTTTTTTTGGGCTGAAGGAAGAGTTGGACACAAATGTCTTGGCAAGCATCAAAAGCCATTGATCATACACCAAAATGCCGCCTTGCCTCTGATCATGTCCTGGAGCAATGCTTTCATTTGTAAAAGTTCCTTCCAGTGGATTTTTTAACTGAACATGCATCTCGAGGAGGTTTATATTAGCTGGATATTTGCGGCCATCTTTGCTTTGTTGTTGGCGTGCTAGGTTTTGAACTACCATGTGGCTTAAAATTGGTGTCATGATTGGCAAATATTTAAATTCCATTCAATAACAAGTTTGGGGGGACAACTTACAAGGTGTGTTTGAAATAATTTGGTACTGCGCAGACCGATAAGTGTCTGGCTTGAGGCAGTGCATGTTGGTCAGAAATTTTTTCAAACTTGAGACAGTCCCAACGCCAGATTAATTTGACAACTATTTGAAAGCAGCTGGTTCGCTCAATCAGTAAAACTTATCCAGATCAGCTACAAAAGCTCTGATGATAACAGTTTAGGATTGACAAAACTCAATGCCAACAACAGTTGAAATGCTTTGGTTAGTTATGACACCATTTGTTCCACTAAATCTGAGTTTTTATAACCACAAACTTTTTTATGTAGAATAAAATAAAACTAATAAAAAATAGATCCCAATTTATTTGTAATAACATTTTAAAGTGATATTAAATACAATTAGTTGAACTTTTAAATGAATTTTTTTTAAACCACTTTGGTTGAACCTTTTAGTACATCTTTAGTGTCTTTAAAATATAGTTATAGTGTACTACTAATGTTAGCAATTAATGTTAACTAAAATATACTTTATTGTCAGCTAACAATACACTTAAGTGTGAATTAAATGTAATGTTTTCGACCACCTAAATGTATGTTATTTGTAATTGATTTCAAATATATTACACTGCCTTTGTTTTGTCTCAAGATGCACACCAGTAATGCTTTTTCTAAGACATTTTAATGAAAAGGACTTAAATGTCCTAATTGAACTATGGCATAATCTTGGCTAAGTCTAAGACCTGTGTGTGAAACCAGGCCATAAATTCTCAAACCTTTACTAGCACCAACATTAAACAAAACCTTAAGGTTTCTTCTAAAATCTTACTCCAGCATTAGTGAATGCAAGCTTGACTAAATACATTAATTAATAATAATAAAAAAACGAATAAAAAAAACTTCAAATTAACTGGCTGGGAAATGCTGTCAGTCAGTGTCCCAGAAGCTGTCCATCGGCAGTAAACTTCAAATGTCATGAAGCTGCACACCATCTCTCCAGTCTGTGTGAACGGAAATGTTCCAAAGAGGCAGGAAAAACAGAAAAAAATACCTTGAGAACACTTGTTATAAAACGTATCCAGTCATTATAAATGGTTCAGTTGAGTGAAAGCAATAGACAGTTGCAGTCCAAAATGTATATATACCTTGCATTGTATATATACCTGTCTCAGCAAAATGTTAAAAATTTAAGAAGTACGAGGGTAGAGAGGTAGAATCATTAAAAAATTTAAATTTCTGCTCTGATGAAGCAGTTTATTCTGCAAGGTGTGTGTAAACTTTTGACCACATCAGCATCAACTAAGAGGTGAATTACCTCAATCATCAGGGCAACGTGGTAGTAGAACTTTATCAATTACCCAAATGTAGATAAATATCCCAAAATCTATGAAAATTAAGTAAGGTACCTTTAATTTATTTCCCTCATCTTGCCTTGCAAGCTTCTCTAACACATCTTCATGAAAAATGTTCCTGTATTTACTACAACAAACACAGCAAAGCTGATGTCCTCTTCCTTTGGCTTGTTACCTGTAAAATATATTATTACTTGCAAATGGAAAATATTCAAAGCAGTTAAAATTCAGATAGGGATACTGACTTTAGCACTTTTAGCTTGTCATGTGTGATCAGGGTGAGCTGACTGTGCAACAATTCATTAAAAACCTTCTAACATCAACTCTTCAATACTGGTGTGTATCTCCACACTGTATCTCCAGTAACAAATCTGTACTGATCCTACAAAATGAGTAACTGCAGATAAGTACAAAAATATACCATATTACAAACACAACCAATAACGGAACATCTTACTTTTCAAATGCAAAAAAAAAAAAAAAAAACGACGACGACAACAAAAACATTATATCTAGAGGTGGCTGATATATTGAATATTACTGGTGGTTATAATATCGATTACATACATTACCAGATCGGATATTTTAATTTTGTTCAGTAGTGTTAAATTTAATTTTAAATTGTTTACTATAATTTTATTTTATTTTTATAGCAAAATTTCTAGCTCAACGCACGCGATAACATTCCGATATAAGGATGCATTCATCGATAAATTACAGGACACAAATCCATTTAACAAGAACTGCCGGTGAAAGCCTCAGGAATGGTAAGACTAAATTAAGAATAAAGAAAGCTTATATCAAGATATACTTGATTCATTATCAGCAGTACGTAAAGTCTCATAATCATCCAAACGTGCCGCTCCTCTGTTCTCATTTGATCAGCAAAGCTCACTCACGTGACTCCAGAAACATGGCGCACAAACTCTGCTGAAATAGCGCGCCATCATGCATCATGTTAAATCTGTTAAACTTTTGCTTGGAATTAATGCAATCAAATGTGTTTAAGTGACTTAGAACAACATAATGATATTGAAAGTATTCTGTACACAGATATAAAGTACAGTCATATTACATGCAAATACAGTACTCTCATAAATGACACTGTATGTCAAAATGTATGTCGAAAATTAAACTTCATAGAGCTCATAGTGCAAGAGCTGGTGATGAAAATTTCAATAAGTTTTATTACAGTGTACTACTGTATAAGAAGTATTTTTAAGTTTAGAAGAAATATACATTTCAGGTGCATTCATGCACATAGTATATATTAAAGACTAAATACATTTAAAATACATTAACAAATGTGATTTTGAAGAACACACTTAAGTAGAAATGAAATTCAATTATTTTACATGTGCTTTAGTATACCGATAAATACATCAAAATAAGTGTATTTATTTAAAACAATCAAATCATAATTATTTAAAATGTATGTTTAAATAATACTTAATAAGACATTATTATAAAGTGCATTTTTTTAAAAGTGCACTTAAGTATGTTAAGACCTATTGTCCTTAAAGTGTACTCTCTTTAAATACACTTAAGTGGCCTTTAATTTATTAAATTATATTATATTATCTGCAAGTGCATTTTATTTTAAAAAGTACACAAAAAGTATACTTTTACTGCATTTAAGCACACTTCTTTTTCACAAGGGCACAGTCAAAGTCAAACACACCTACTGTTTCTGAGCAGGTTTCCAGGACACTACCCTCAACTTTAATTATGTGAAGAGATACAGCCCACCCCAAATTCACATCTCTGCATATAAAGATGCAAAAAGAGGAATTATTCTGACTGAAAAGTATACACCTTCAAATAATACAGTCACGTTAAGACAAAATGAGCAGTCAGTGGTGTTTTGATGTCTCATGGTGATGCTTGCTTAGTATGATCAACGTTCCCCACTCTCATGTGAACACTCACACTCCTCATCAGCAGTTTGGACTCAGAACACTGTAATCTGTAATCATACTGTATGCACAAAAACAAAATCTGAATTCCTTCAAATCGGGCACTTATAGAACATTTCCTGTCTGCAAATCTGATCACAATGTATCTCACATCTGAGAGTCTCCACCACACACAGGCAATGATTTGCATACACTTGTGTCAGGAGTTCAGTGGACGTGACTTCCATTCTACTTTTTATTTTACTGTCATTTCTCACTTCAGTTATGCAGTGTGTGTCTTCATGTTTTACTTGCTACTTGTGCATTTGTTTGTCTTGTTTGTTCTGTTTGTTCCCTAATCCAAATATCCCTTTCTGGACCTCTGTAGTCCATAATGGTGTTACTGTGGGCTTCTGGGCGGAGCAGTGTTTAAAAATGAGGAAGCTTTGTGATATTCTCTCATATGTGTCTGAGCTGTTTTAATGCATTATTGTCAATGTTCATGGAAGGATGGTTAGGTGTTTGTTTGTTTATGAATCTGATGACAACTGGCTCATCCAAAGCTACATGTCTCTTGGTAATGCTGGTAATTACCCAGCATTCCAGAGTGCTTAGTCTCTCAAAATTACTTACTGAACATGCCATTCATGTACAACTCACACAGGACATGGGTTTTCATTATAAATGAGTGAGCGTGTGTCTGCATGTGTTTGTTACACAATATGATTGACTAAGTTATAGCACACTGATTGAAATTCCTAATAATAAGTGTAATGCTACTAATTTAGATTCCTCAGGAAATGAAGAAATTACATAATCCTGTGGATATCAGTTTTTGTGATGACAACCTTTTTTGAAAGTAATTTATTTAATAAATAAATTATTTATAACTAAATTACAATTTTTAATGAGGTCTACATTGTCCTGCTATATAAAAAAAAAAAAAAAAAAAAAAAAAGTTTTAATTAAAAAATTCTGTTAAATATTATTCCAAAATAAATGAACAAATAAAAAGTGATAATGCCTTACAGGAGCAATAAATCAGAATCCGTTCATGCTGGATATGTTTTCATCCATACAAGGGCATATGATGAGATGCTGATGTAACTGTTCAGCTCATTAAACAGTTCAATAACTGTTCATTATTTCAATTATCCTCAAGTTATTTGATTGTTTATTGTGAAAATAAATTCTTTAGTCATCATTCACGCAATATCTTGGATCACACATTTGAATCCCATACATAAGCAAGAGATTCATTTACTGACCCCCCCCCCCCCCCCCCCCCTTCACACATACATAATATTGTTGTGGATATAAGGAGGATCTTTAGAAGTTATTCATGGTATGTTAAAAGTAATTTGTCATGCTTTTACGCTATTAAATCTGCGTTTAATAATCAATGGTTGACGGGTGAGTAAAATAATGTCGCCTCACTGTACCCAGTTTTTGAAAATGCTTATTATAACATTCATAGACTGAACCTTTCGCAGATAGTTTACAGTGTAAACAGAATTTAAGTATCATGGTGCATAGAGAAAAGGTGGAAAAAACGGCAGTCACACTAGACATTTTACACAATATTACATCAATATTATGTAATATTATGTCAATAATATCATTTTAAATGTAAAAAAAAAGTAATAAATAGTCAAACAAAATATCAATCTGGCATATTTTTAATTCATCACCTTTAAACGTCATCTTAAAATGTAGCTCATTGCAAACCACTTCAAACTCCCACCACAAGAACACACCGCTGAGAACCAAGCAGTGTTGGGGAGTAACTAGTTACATGTAACGGCGTTACGTAATTGAATTACAAAATTATTGTAACTGTAATTAGTTACAGTTACTAAGAAAAAATGAGTAATTAAATTACAGTTACTTATGAAATTTTTTTTTCACGATTACAAAGGGGATTACATTTGAATATTTACACACATCCACATACAGATTTAACTGATTTCTTTCCCAAATTGCACTGACTATTCTGAGACATACCGCCCTGATAATTTCCAGGATGCGGAAACACAGTCTGGTTCGTAGAATCCAGTCATAAAAACGCAATGCCTAACGCGGACGGAATATGCCACATTTTGGATGACTAAATCAAAAGTAGGTCAGTACACTTGAATCAAAACATGACATCGACTAGTGTCTGTGAATATTAAGCTCCAAAAATCAATATATGACTCCTGCACGTTCTGCGTGTCTGTGGAAATCAGGCGCGGACTGGACACCGGGAGAACCGGGACAATTCCCGGTGGGCTGGCAGCCGATTTGGCCCTCTATTTTAATATCATTATTGTATAATTGCCTGCCGAATGTACTAAAGCGATCATTTGCGAATCCGCCATTTAATAATTAAATCTCTAATAAGTCATGAAGTGTTAGTCATGACTCGCGCGCTCTCCGCGCCTCCGCCAAACGGTTTGGATCAGACTCCGAGTAATCAATGCGGGAGAGAGAGAGAGAGAGAGAGAGAGAGAGAGAGAGAGAGAGAGAGAGAGAGAGAGAGAGAGGGGGGAAGAGAGAGAGAGAGAGAGAGAGAGAGAGAGAGAGAGAGAGAATAGAGTGGACTGCTGGAGCAGAGAAGCAGAACTCCTGTTCAGGGTTTCAGGTCAGTTTCATCTGTAAAGATGCTTTTTTGTCTTTGTTTTTTTATTTATTTGATCAAGCAGCAGCACGTTGCTCATCAGTCATCACTCAAAATACTATATAAAGGACATCATTATTATAAACGGTATTATTAACGTTTTATTATTTTACTATAAATCCAGAGAAAATGTTTACTATTGTTTAACTGTGGTAACCAAAAATGTAAAATTATTTTACAAATTATTTATTTAAAAACAAATACAAATCCATTTGCAAAACAAAAAACAAAACAAGGTTATTTTACTTTTATATAGGCTAATAAAAGGATGGTCAATTTTTGTAAGGGAAAAACATGACTCGTGTACAGTATTAGGATTTTTCTATAAAGATATTGTAGTATTGTAGAGTATTGTATTGTAAAGTATAGTTTTGTTCAATCTTGAGTATTAAAGTCATGAGAGAGATGGATAACACGGCAAAATAAAGAGACTGAAGATAAAAATGGAAGTGAAGGTGCAGTTCAGGAGAGAACTTTTAATTATGTCCCCAAATTAAAGATTTAAACCTTTTTTATGTCAGGTCCATAAAAAAAATAGTTTTGTCCATGAATTTGTTTGTATGAGTTTGAATTTTCCAGTCTGAATTTTTTTCCCAGTCCGCCCCTCCTGTAAATTAATGGCAAAGACATGGTTTCATTTACTACACATAGGCCTACTGAAGCTCGCAGTGTTTTCAACCTCTGCTGCCTCAATATAGGAGTACACGAGCACATAAACATGATTTCTAGAACTGCTCTGTGTCACTTCATGCATTTTACTTATTTTGAGAAAACTATCATCACATCATATACAAAGAGACAGCAGTTTAAAAAAAACACCAATGTTTCAGGAGTCTATTATACACAATACGTCGCATGCTTATTAGATAACTGTATTTAAGTTGATGTATATGCTTTTATTTATTATTATTTAATTTTCACAAATTTAAAAAGTAATCAAAAAGTACTCAAAAGTAATTAGTTACATTACTTTAATAAAGTAATTGAAAAAGTTACACTACTATTACATTTTAAACAGGGTAACTTGTAATCTGTAACCTATTACATTTCCAAAGTAACCTTCCCAACACTGGAACCAAGTACTGTGAAATCTCCCCATCTTAGTCTCATTCCTAAATCAATCAAGGTATAATAAGCTTGTGATTTGGAGTTTGTTTGTCGCTGTTCTCCTTGTGCGTTGCATCTAACAGTGCAGTGGAGATGTTTTGATATCTCAGGTGATGTTTAGACAGTCGCCACACTCCACTACAGAAATGGGGCATTTTAATAATTTCACATCTGCCACAGCAACACAGTCTCACTCCCTACTCGTCAAATGTCTGACGCATGGTCAAGGGATCTGGCGTCTCTTTTTTGATGCACTGGATATACCTTTGACGTCATTTTTCAACGTGCAGGTTAGTCCGATAGACTTCTATAGAACTCAACAGTGTTTAAATTTGACGTCTTGGGTCAGCACACCGCAACTCGTTGACTGCCTCATATGGGTCGAGACTAAATAAATAAAAAAGAATAGGCTACAAAAAATTATATATGACAGGGCGAGTCAAATGGCGGCCGCCAGATCATTTTTATCTGGCCCTCCAACTGGTTTTTGAGGTTTAAAAATCCTAGCAATCTGATATCAAAGTGCTCCCTGTGCAAAGGTTTAGCGCGTTCATCAGTGGTGAGTTTAACAACACTCAACTGCAGGTAAAACAGCATTCAGCGGTGAGTTTAACAACACTCAACAGCAGGGAAAACGTCTCAGGTTACGAATGTAACCATGGTTCCCTGAGAGGGAACGAGACACTGCGTCCTCTGAGGGGACACTATGGGGAACACCTCGTCGTGACCCGTGTCTGAAGCATACTTAGAAAAACGCCAACGTGTTGGCCGGCGACAGCCTCTGACGTCACTACCAGCGCGACTATAAATACACGCCCGTAGGACCCGTCACTTATCTTCTTCGTGAAGCTTGCGTCCGAAGCATGGCATGGAGCTAGAGGACGCAGTGTCTCGTTCCCTCTCAGGGAACCATGGTTACATTCGTAACCTGAGACGTTCCCTTTCAAGGGAACTTCGAACTGCGTCCTCTGAGGGGACACTATGGGGAACAGTATACCCACGCCGCCATGCTGAGGGGAGTGCAGACCAGAATCATGGCAAACACTAAGTACCAACTCTACCGCTTCACCGGGAGTCGCCCCTGGGACGGTTTGACGGCTGTCTTATGACATTATCCCTTACGGCCAAAGGCCTAAGCTACATACCCAACTCACCTGTAGGGCCCTGGCCTTTCTACTACCAAGTCTTTGCCTGCCACACAGGGGCTACTGCTAGCTTTCGCAAAAATTTGCCGAAAGGGCTGTCCCCACAGCACTCTAGTAGCGGCGCCCTGTTCTAGATAGGTATCAGAGGATACCTAGGTGGAGTGGTGCCCAAGATGAACGGGGCTTAAACCGACTCAAGAAAGGGCACGAAGCAGCAGCGCGAAGCCCTTACCCTCTAGGGTTTTTAGAAAGAACGCAGAGACTAGCGTGCGAACTTACCACAATGTGGATTTCAGAAAGTGTGCAAAGACTTAACGTGCACACTTACCATAACATGGATTTACAAATACTGTTCTAAGGAGGGGCTCTCGTGGAACTCTGATAGAGCAGCTCGTAGATAGAATGGCCCGGGAGCAGAGCAATTGGAGGAAGGAACGTACAGATGAAGCCTCGGCCACGCCTGTACCATGGCGTCCAGCCCCACATGGAGCTGGATGAGTCAGAGGAAGCCAGAGGGGATAGTGCGACGCTCTCTCGAGCCGCAAAACCGATCCACCCAAGTCTGGCCAACCTCTCTGACTCTGCCTCAACACCTTGGTGTAAACGGCGCCATTCCCCGAGCCTCAGCCCCTGCCTCAGCAGGATGCCTGCTCTCACAGAGCGTCTCAAAACAGTATGTGGTACTGGAGCGCTCTGAAAGAACCGAGAATCAGTCTCCCAAGAGAGGAAGACTCCGAGCTCCGAGCAGCATGCTCATAGGTGACCCTTTCAGAAAAGGGGAGCGCTGCTGAACTACCCGAGAATTGCCCACACAGCCCCCCATGTTGAGGGGGCTTGGGGTGTACAATAAGTACACACCGGTTGGATGAAGCCCAAGGAACACCGGGGCTAACCATCTCAAGAAAGGGAACGAAGCAGAGCACGTAACCCTTACCATACAGGATTTTAGAAAGTGCGCAGAATCTTGCGTGCACAATTACCACCTTACGTGGATTTCAGAAAGTGCGCAGAGTCTTGCGTGCCACTTACCACTTTACGTGGATTTCAGACAGTGCGCAAAGCGTTAACGTGCACACTGACCACCATGTGGATTTGAGAAAGTACACAGGCCTAGCGTGTGTACTGGAAGGTTACCTGACAACCACAGTGTGTGGGAGCTCACATTCAGAGAGGCCTGTGAAGCCTGCTACCTGATAACCACAATATGTGGGAGTTCACCTATATGGAACTCGACTCCAGGGAGGCCTGGTGAGGCCTACTACCTGACAACCACAAACCGTGGGAGCTCGCTTTTTAGGAAACGCACAGTATGTGGGAGCTAAATCTCCAGGGAGGCCTGGTGAGGCCTACTACCTGGCAACCACAGTATGTGGGAGCTCGCCTTCAGAGAGACCTGGTGAAGCCTACTATCGGAAAACCACAATGTGCTATTTAATGGAAACGCACAGTATGTGGGAGTTAAATCTCCAGGGAGGCCTGGTGAGGCCTACTACCTGGCAACCACAGTATGTGGAAGCTCGCCTTCAGAGAGACCTGGTGAAGCCTACTATCTGAAAACCACAATGTGCTATTTAGTGGAACGCACAGTATGTGGGAGCTAAATCTCCAGGGAGGCCTGGTGAGGCCTACAACCTGGCAACCACAGTATGTGGAAGCTCGCCTTCAGAGAGACCTGGTGGAGCCTACTATCTGAAAACCACAATGTGCTATTTAGTGGAATGCACAGTATGTGGGAGCTAAATCTCCAGGGAGGCCTGGTGAGGCCTACTACCTGGCAACCACAGTATGTGGGAGCTCACCATCAGAGAGGCCTGATGAAGCCTTCCACCTGATAACCACAATATTTGGGAGTCCACCCAGCCCCTCATGTTGAGGGAAGCGATGCTTGAGGTGTATAGCAAATACACACCAGCTGAATGAAGCCCATGGAACCCAGGGCTAATCATCTTGAGAAAGGGAACGAAGCGGAGCGCGTAACCCCTACCGTACAGGATTTTAGAAAAGTGCGCAAAGTCATGCGTGCACACTTACCACTTACGTGGATTTCAGACAGTGCGCAAAGTGTTCACGTGCACACTGACCACCATGTGGTTTTGAGAAAGTACACAGGCTTAGCGTGTGTACAGAAAGGTTCACAAGCATCGCAGAGGCGCAGGATCGCACGGGAGAGGTGAGCTCCAACCCTCAGGGGAGCAACACCTGAGGCAGTACATACAGAGGACTCCGTAACCACCACCTCCCCGGATGCGCCAAGCGGCCAGGCGGCCCCTCAGGGTGACCTGGCCGGACATCCTCCTGTACTGGAGTCCTGCCTGCGGGGCGCCCCCTTCTGGTCCGGACCATCAGTAAGGCGGTTGCTATGAACATAGAACCAACCAAAACATCACAGGTCCAGGAAGGAGACTGTTATGTGAGAGACTGTCCACCTAACCTCGATCAGGTGGAGAGCTGGTGGCTACAGGGGAATTAGGCAGGGGAGGACAAAAAACAGAGGTTAAAACAGAGGTTAAAAACATCCGGAGCTACTAGGTCTTCCTACCGCTCTGACCCGGGCGAGGACGCTGCCTTGTCTGAATCACGTCCCTCAGACCCTGCTTACCACTCCGTGACCCGCGGTTCCTCTTGCCCCTGGCCTTAGGTGGGGGAGGAGCGCGAGCCGCAACACTAGCCTTCTGCGCCCATCTACGATCCTCAGATCGAGATGGGCCAGCACCCCTGTGTTGTTCGGGCTCGGACCTGGACCTTCGTGGAATGAAGGATTTAAAGGCCGCTGAGCGCGCCCTTGCCTCCCTGAACTTTGCGACCACCATCTCGATGGAGGTACCGAAAAGCTCAGAAGGCGAGACCGGAGCATCGAGAAGAAACCCCCTTTCTTCCCTCCCGATGTCTGTCAGGTTCACCCACAGATGTCTCTCTGTTACCACCATGGCCGCCATAGACCTGCCCATGGCGGAGGCGGCCTGCTTGGTAGCCCGGAGAGAGAGGTCTGTGGTGCGGCGCAGCTCGGCTACCTGGTCAGGTGAAAGGCCCTCACCTGTATCCAGGTCCTTCAGCAGGTCAGCCTGGTAGGCCTGGAGCACCGCCATCGTGTGCAACGAAGCCACAGCCTGACCAGCTGCCGCGTATGACCTGCCATTTAAGCGGGATGTATTCTGGAGGGGCTTAGATGGCAAAGAGGGAGATTTAAGAGAGGACGTTTGCCCCACAGAGAGATAGCTAGCCAGCGTCTCTTCTACAGGGGGCATCCTCTCATAGCCGTTCTCGTGCATGTCCTCGATATTAGCATAGCTCGTATGCTGAAACCGGTGGATGCGAGAGGAAAACGGCCTCTTCCATTCCTTTTCGACTTCTGCATGTAAGTCAAGCAAGAATGGAAGGCTCACCTGGGCTGGAGTGCTATGGTCAGACAAATAATGCTCATCGAGGCGACCTCGTGACGTTACCTTTCTGGCACGCTTCCATGGCAAATCTAATTTTGCCGTGGCGCGATCCATAACCTCTAACAGCTCCTCATACGCTGGGCAGGAGGATTGAGAAGGCTCAGCCTCAGCTTCTTCGCCACTCTCAGACATCTCCTGCTCTTCCTGGGTAGAACCCAGCAGAGCACTAACTTCAGTGTCAGAATGGGTTAATGATAACACATCTCCCTCCCGAAGTTCGCTCTCGTTCGCCGCCGGAGAGTGTGAAAGGGAAGGTCCCTCTCCACACTCCTCAGCGAGATCCATCTGTGATCCCCACAAGCTCATTCTCCTCCGTGCCTCGGCAACGGCGGGTCCTGAGCCGCGGGATCCAGATGGCTGTCCCTCTTTCCTTGAAAAGAGAGACAAACGAGAGTGGAACGCTCGAAGTGCACGCAGAACGCCCCCTCAAGGACATCGCGCACGTGCTCTTCGCCCAAACAGGAGACGCAAAGAGTGTGCGTGTCATCAGGTGTCAGATAACGCTGACACGGATGCACACGCTGTCTTGCTAGTGGAAGCCATGATGATAACAGTAATAGATCGCTCTTACCGTTATGGTCGTTTCTCAGATGCACGCTTCAAACAAAACAGTCAATGAAGACGAAGAAGATAAGTGACGGGTCCTACGGGCGCGTATTTATAGTCGCGCTGGTAGTGACGTCAGAGGCTGTCGCCGGCCAACACGTTGGCGTTTTTCTAAGTATGCTTCAGACACGGGTCACGACGAGGTGTTCCCCATAGTGTCCCCTCAGAGGACGGAGTTCGAAGTTCCCTTGAAAGGGAACAGCATTCAGCGGTGAGTTTGACCAAAGCAACGCTCAACTGCAGGGAAAACGTCATTAAAAGGTGAGTAAAAGGTGAGAACCCATTCTCGCTTATCGATTATTCATAGTTTATCACTATGAAATCACGTTCAAGAAGTCTCATTCAGCACACGTCGCGATACTTGCCATCAGTTTACATGCGCCACAGGTTCGGTGAGTAGATGTAAATACGCTCTTTTAATGCCTGTTATAAAATGTATTCCGTCTTCTTTATTAATCAGATTTGCGCCGTATTGTTTACTCGCTGTATTATATCAGTCATCCGAGGCTGTCTTTGAGTTTCATTGCGTTTAACTAAACGAACACACCTGCTAACTAGTGTGATTAAACTCTATCTGTGACGTGGCACAGACTTACAATATATTCATTTCAGGTTCAAAGATGTAAATTTGTAGTAAAATCATGGTAACCACGACACGTACAATAGTAACAAATGAAATTTGAAGTTAAAACCCAGGAACGGGAGATTTACCATGCTTTTACCACAGTAATTGTAGTTTTACTATGGTATATTAATAATCAATACAACACTACAATAATCATCAAACTAACTATGGTTGTACAACTGTAACGGTCGTTTTTTGATGTGCTTTTATATGACAGATATCACACATTTACTGTACCATGCTTTTGATACCTTTTTATGTAAATCCAAAAAAAGTAAATAAATAAAAGGACACATTTTTTCCCCTATTGCAGTTCATTCATATCAGTTTATATTTTAAATATTTTGCTCACAAAACATTATTAAAATTATGTTTATAATTCTATTTTATTCTATTTTATTTTTATTTTTTATTTTTTTTATTCAACTTTGCATTATAAAATGAATTCTAAATCTCTTTTCATTAGTCCCTATTACAGAGGACAATTAAATTTTTGGTGCTTCTAATTAAGTGAAAAAAATATTTTCAATACCTAATTATTATTAGTATTAATATTTCACATACATTGGAAAGGTTTCCATGACCCCTTGTGAGATCTCGGCAAAAAGTCTCACAATTTATTCCAAAACATGATGCATGATGGGATACACTAAGCCTGGTATAGAGCTCCGGAGCAGTATTGGAGATAGTGTGGGTTTAGTGTGTGTTAAAGGCACTGCGCTTCGGCATTATTAAGACTTGCGCACTACTGATAACAGTCCTGTTAGCTTGTAATAATTTGTAAAATAATTCATATAAATATAGCTTGTTATAAATGACTTGCTTTTATTATTAATGGATGCATTTAACTTTACAGAGGCTGTATAATTACACATACACACAGTAATGTATAAGTTGCATGTAATGTAATAATATTTCCTTTCTTTCTGACAGGATTGTTTGCAGATAATGCTGTTCTTCTTTTTCAGAAGTTTTTTTGTGAGCCAACCCTCACAAACCTTCCTAAAAACTAAAAGAGCTATTACTGAGTCTCAGCGAATCTTGCTATGGTCAGCTCTTCCCAGGTACATTTGTTTAGAATATTTTTGAATCAACATTTACTCGTCAAATGCTCTGGTCTGAATCTTATTTTAAATTAACTTAATTATATGTTTAATGAGCAATATTAATTGCACACAGAGTAAGTAAAGATTATCTTGTTTCACAGAAGAGAAGGAAGACCAAGGAAATTATTTGCTCAGGATGAGGAATGAAGACGGCCGTCTTGTGCTCAAACAAACAGAAGTCCTCTGGTATGTGTCTGTTGAAGCAATGCTGTGTTCTACAGCACTTTATGAAATCTCTCACAGAACTGTTTTTTTTTATATATATATACAGCTATTACAAATATAGCATGTTGGCAAAGTGTGGCTGGAACATTTTTAAACCTAAGTTAAAAAAAAACACCACCTGTTTGTCTTAAATAAAAGAATACAAGTTTTATAAAAGTGGTTTACATTATTTCATTGTTTCATACATGTTTTGTTATAAATTGTGGATTGATAGTTGATTGGTTTGAAGCAAGAACTTACACTGCACAGACTAAAACACATTTGTGAGAGAAGTCAGGAACTTTGGAGAAAGATTCTAGAGGAAAAAAAGACACATTTACTGCAACAATAGATGAATTATAGAGGCAAAAATTTCTGTTACATGCTAAGGGGTGTCTCGTGAGCAAGTCCTTTGCCTCTAACCTTTTCTTAATTCTTGCATAATGAAATAGTTTTTTTGCAGTATTTTAACAATTTTACTTTGTACAGGTGATCTCATCAGCGAAATGAGGGGTTTTGACCAAGTAATGCTCTTGAAAGGAGTGAAAGAAGAGGATGTGGTAAATTGTCTTCAGAGAAAAAGCTTCTCAAAAGGTCTTAAAACAGCTTGAAAAATGGTATGTGTACAATACTACAAGGGCCATAGTTGCTCACACTGCTTAAATCATGCAGAACATAAGCTGAGCTCTCTGTCCATTAAACAACTTCATCTGAATTGTTTGTGTTTTTTGTTTTACTTTGACCAGGTCTGGGAACTGTCTGAAAATGGGATGTTAGGACTGAGAGATCCTCTGCCTGAGAAAAAGCTACACCACATCAGTGCTGGATATCAACCACAAACTGTTTCCAGACACGAGAGAAGAAGATCATGATGGGGAGATTAAACCAGTTTAGATGTGATGATAAGGAATCATTATTTTCTGAAACAGTGTCACATATGTATCACATGATCTGTATCACAGTTGACTGGATGGAATCTTTTTACTTTTAAGGACATTTCATCACTCATCTGTGTGAACTGATTAATTTATGATATTAATGAATTTTTGATCCATTATTATTTTCCTTGAATCGTGTTTGTCTTGATGCTACTTTATCAACTTCATAGTCTATGCTTCAATAAAATTAATATGGTGAATATTGTGTGTTGAAAATTCTTGGTAAATTCATAATTTTACTAGGTAGGCTCATGTGTTTATTCTACACTTGAAAAACTACATATTATTAATTACCAGGATTATTTTTTACTTAAGACATACAAATTTTTTATCAGATTAATGACATCTGGAACAACAATACACCAGAAATTATTATTATTATTGTATATATTTAATCACAAATATGCCTTTTTTTTATGCACGCGCCTTGGAGCGTTGTTAAACTCACCTTTTAATGCCGTTTTTCCTGCAGTTGAGCGTTGCTTTGGTCAAACTCACCGCTGAATGCTGTTTTCCCTGCAGTTGAGTGTTGTTAAACTCACCGCTGAATGCTGTTTTACCTGCAGTTGAGTGTTGTTAAACTCACCACTGATGAACACGCTAAACCTTTGCACAGGGAGCACTTTGATATCAGATTGCTAGGATTTTTAAACCTCAAAAACCAGTTGGAGGGCCAGATAAAAATGATCTGGCGGCCGCCATTTGACTCGCCCTGTCATATATAATTTTTTGTAGCCTATTCTTTTTTATTTATTTAGTCTCGACCCATACGAGGCAGTCAACGAGTTGCGGTGTGCTGACCCAAGACGTCAAATTTAAACGCTGTTGAGTTCTATAGAAGTTTATCGGACTAACCTGCACGTTGAAAAATGACGTCAAAGGTATACCCAGTGCATCAAAAAAGTGACGCCAGATCCCTTGACCATGTGTCAGACATTTGACGTGTAGGGAGTGAGACTGTGTTGGCCACAGAGTCATTCATCACACATCAATGGGGAATAACTCTGCAAAGAGTTCCCTACTCATGATTTCACTCACTCCTTCCTTCCTCTCTCTCTCTCTCTCTCTCTCTCTCTCTGTCTTTCTCTGTCTCTCTCACTCTCACTATTTTTCCAACTCTCCCACCTTCTTTTCTTGTAGGCACAAGTTGAAATTGGAATTCAGAAAGCATTTTATTTGCCATGATAATAAGCATATTGAACCCATGCCGCATTAAATTTCATCCAGAGTGAGAAAACTTTCCCTCTCTTGGGTTCACCTGCCTGTGTGTATTCACGCTTTGCTTTTACATGCCAGATTTCTTAAGCTTTTGCTTGAGAAAAAAGCTTAAAGAGATAAATGAGAGAGAGGGAAGCAGAAAGAGAGGAGGGCACTGAAGAGCATGAGCTGCTCTGTGTCGCGTTCAGAGACAGCAGTCACCCCTTTGTCGACTTTAATTAAAGCTCATTTAGCATATGGCTAATGAGGAATGGGTTTAATCAGTGAGGCTGTGAAAATGACAAAGGGAAATGAATTGAATTTGCTCAGTAGATGATTTAAGTTCTCCTGCAGTCTAATTGCTCTTGTGAGTTATGTAGTTTCAAGGCAAGAACAGTCATAAATGGCTCTATGGATATGAAAAGTGTCCTGTGGCATTCTTATTACAGTATGTATAGAGTCACTATTAATTATTAAAATTAATTATTTTTATGCTAATTATTCCACTTAAACATATTCAAGTTACATCCTTGTCGTTTCTACCTTGCATAATTCTGCATAAGTGAACTTGAGTTTATTTTGTTGATAGTTTAACTGGAAAACTACAAATACATACAACAAGAAAATGATAAATGAGACTCTTTTGCTGTATATAATCCATAATCAATCTGCGCTTCGACCAAATTCTTAGTTTAGTTGGTGACATAAACTGTTAATCTCTTGTAAAACTGTTTACAGTATATATGTGTCTTGGGCTTAAATGCTAGAAAGACCATATGACTTCTATGATGTCACTGCTCTTTCTCTCAATCGACTTATTGACCAGCTGTTTATTATGTTATAATGTTAATGTAAAAATAGCTGCTGCCCGCGACCCATCACATCTGCCATTCACATTCAGTCAAATCAAAACCTCCCGAGTCCCGGCACCTGCTATAACATGGAGTATGTCTCCAGACATTTGATTACAAACACGGTGGCATCTGCACACTACATATCTATAGTATGAGTTTAAAACAACAGCACCCAGTGAGATAAATGATATAATGATATTATCATGATGATATTATACTCTCTAGAAAATAAAATTAATTATAATATGTTAATGAGCTAAACATGAGCCAGCAATAAGATATAGTATGTAAACTAAAGTAAAAAAGTAGAAAAAAATACAAATGCTTACAGAGACAAAAAAAAGTACAGTTAAAATTTCATTTTTGAGAAAACATTACAATTTAAAATAGCTGTTTTCTATTTTAATATATTCCAAAATGTAATTTATTCATGTGATGGCAAATCTGAATTTGTAGCAGTCATTTATTTTGTCTTCAGTGTCACATGATCCTTCAGAAATCATTATAATATGCTGATTTGCATTTCAATTGACATTCTTTATTATCATTGTTGAAAAAGTTGTGCTGCTTAAAATCTTTGTGGAAGCCATATGTAACATTATACATTTCTTCACTGTGACTTTCGATCAATTTAATGCATCCTTGACGTATAAAAGTGTAGGCAAGTTGTAATATGTTTCTCCCAGCCTTAAGGGGGAGCTGTGTTTTATGAGTATTTCATTGTGTAAGTGAGCCCTTCTTCACATGGGTGGAGCTGTTGTTTAATTCAGTTCAATTTTCCTTGTGAAAAGGTAAGGATGATTTTCACTGTTCTCTGTTACATCCATTATATTTCTTTAATTATATTGGCCATCCATGTTATTTGAAGATATATATTGCTGTTAAAGATGTTAACTAACATATATGTGCACTTATTTGTAAAAGATGGTTTTGTATTTCTGATATTATTTCATGGGTTGTACCTTCCATGTGGTGGGGTATATTTTTCTTTATATTGTATTGTGTTTAACGTTTATCTGAGTATTTTGAGTTTTATTCTTTGTATTTGGGATGCATGTGGTATTCAACATCACTTGTCATATGTGGAAAGTTATTTTTCCAGTCTTTGAGAACCCCCCTGATTTAAGGTTTAATATAACGACAGCTAAAACTATATTGTCTTGTTTTATGATTTTATATGCATTTTTAGTTTTGATATTAGTAACTAACAGTTACATTTTCCTTGTGAAAAGTGGCTGATGCAGATAAAGAGCCCAATAAATAAGCTTCACCGCTGTGACGACAACGATCTTTGTGTCCTCCTCATTCAATCATCACCCAAACACAACGCAGAGCCATTTGGGGGAGCACACAGACGAAAAAGGGTTACATCTTTGGTGCCGTGACCCGGATTGTTGGTTTCTACGTCAACAGAAGCAATCTGACAAATAAGATGTGTGAGTAGAGTGAAAAAAAAATCAAAAGAAGAAGAAGAAAAAAACCCAGCAACATTATTTCACCTACTTTAATTTGTCTTAAAGTGACAGTGTTAAATATATTGTTGGACTGAATTGAGC
Organism: Carassius carassius; assembly: GCF_963082965.1. Lineage (NCBI taxonomy): Eukaryota > Metazoa > Chordata > Actinopteri > Cypriniformes > Cyprinidae > Carassius > Carassius carassius. Next base: position 16,044,494 of record NC_081781.1, read on the forward strand.
TTTGCTTAAGAAAGATTTGTTTTTTTTCTGTCTCTGAACTCTTGATATTGTGCTATAGGAGTCTTAATTTGTTGATTTGAGTAACAAATTTGTGAATTGCAGTGTGGGTTTTTTTAAAGCAATATCCCCTTTTTTTGGGCATTCGAGTGTATTTAAATCTCTTGAAGTGGGTAATTTTGTATATATATTAGATATATACAACACATTCACTAACAGCAGTCATTTTCACTTTACTACACTTTTCATATTTCTAAAATTTCAAACACAACAGTCTACACAGTGTATTGCACACTACCTACACATTGTGTATTGCACAGACGAGAGAATTGAAAGAAGTGGAAGAGAAATGCAGGGGCTCCATGAAACCACCCCTCATCGACCACCTCCTCATCCCCAAGTACAACTAAGGCAGCCCTTCCAGGCCACCCCATGGTTACCAGTAAAGCCGGAAAAAATCCAACAGTATGAAATAAGCATGCTGGTCGATGTGAGTACTGAAACTGTTTCCCAGCCAAATGATAACCCCCAGCAGTCTGTCAGGCCAAAGACAAGGCAGCTAGCTGCACATACAGAGAATCTGCCCACCTCTGCAGTGAGCTGGCACCAGTTGGGCACCTGCCCCAGCACTTTTGTGCAACATCAGCCCTCAGCTGATGCCCAAGGCCCAGATAACCCATTCAATGTACTTCCAACCACCATGCACATGTCTTCAGTTAGCCTACATGCATCTAATGTGCCCACTGTTTTCTCTCAAACTAACATGCATGACAATGTCACTACCATACAGGCTTCACCAAGCATGGCCAACAATGTGCCAACTGATGTGTCCCCTTCTCCAAATGACCCATACCTGCCCCCAGCATTGACTGGGCCACCTAAAACTTACATTTCTACTTATCCAGGTATGATCCAGACACCCAATATGTACACTTCTCCATATGGCCTGCACTCTCCTGCTGCAATGGCTGGTTCACCCCAAGCCAACTTGCCAGGTCATCCAACGGCCGCTCAGGTTCCTTCTCCTTTCTGTTATGGTGTGCCAAATGCCATGTATTCAAAACCACCTGACACGCCTGCACCTCCTGTTTTGTCTGGAACCAACTTTTTGCAGAAAACAGACTTCAAACACACAGAAATTCCAATGATCGACAGCGCATCTTACATTCGCATTGTGCTGTTGTGTCATCCTTCTCACCACCTGTGTATGTTCCTATGACAGTGCCGGTGTCTCATGGTTCACATATGTATGCACAACAACCCATTTCAGTGCAAAGACCTCAGACTGTGGCTCATCACCAAGATGCATACATCCCTGCTTCTAGAATGACCATGCCACAGCCCAGCTTTACACAGACACATCAAGTTCGTAATGTACAAGTGTTCAGTGGTGGTCCTGATTGCAGGATACTTATTGAAGACTGGATGAGATATATGCAGTACCTCCTTGAGGCTGGAGGAATGCCTGAAAATCTGTCCTTTGCTACAGTAGTGCGACATTTGAGTGGTGAAGCCAGGAGGCTAGTTCTGAATCTCCCTCCTAATGAGCAGACGGCCGGCAGAGCTTTTGAAGAACTACGAGCTGAGTATAGTGATATGCAGACGTCCCTGGATCCATTAGCTGATTTCTATGAGAGATACCAGCGCCCTGGCGAATCAGCATGCTCATACGCCATTGCTCTGGAGGCTACTTTACGTTCAGTGGAAGATGCTCAATATGAAGGTCAGCCTTTTCCAGACCGGGACAGCAAACTGACTCGTCAGTTCATGAGAGGATTGAGTGACGAAGAGGTTTTTCAAAGGATAGCACCGATGAAGCCTAGACTTCTACGTTTTCGTGAACTTCAAGCAGAACTTCGTAACCTTGCTCGTGAGACAAGGAAGTTTCAGACACAGCCAAAGGCCAAAAAGACGTATGCACTGGCTCAGTTTACAACAGTGAGCGGTAACCAGAGTGGCGAAAAGCCGAGAACAGAAAAAGGAAATCGGCAGAACACAGACCTGACTGAACTCACAGCCTTGGTGAAGAAACTGGTGAGCAGTCAAGAGGATCAGCTTAACAGATTGACGCAGTTGGAGGCTAAAGTTGGAGCATCACCACAGACTGTGTTTCCTCACATCCAGAGACCTCAAGAGAGTAGTGACACTGCAGTAAGGGGCGTAGTGTGCTATCGTTGTGGAAAACTGGGACACATTGCACGTCTGTGTCGGACAGTGATGACTGATGAGGCAGCCCAAGCTGAAATTGGAGCCGAGTCCAGGCAGGATTTAAATGCTTAGGGCCTGTGGTTAACGGGGCAACCACAGGCATGCAACAGAGTCCCCAGCAACATGAAACGGGCAGGTCAAAACCAGCTGATACCCCGCTGGTAGGTCCCTGTAATGAAGGGGTGGTTGGAATAAATGGAGAAATGTGTAAGGCTCTCATTGACTCTGGCTCTCAAGTAACTACAATTACTGATGAGTTCTGGCGACAACATCCTCTCTTATGTACTCAGGAATTGCAGCCATCAGACATCCCCATTGAAGGTGCCGCAGGCCAACCCGTATCTTATGTTTGTGTGCTTTGTATCAACCTTAAGTTTTTGGGAAGGGTCTACTCAAATGTTCCTGCTTTTGTTGTCCCTGTTACTGAGTACCGATCCAGTGTTCCATTGCTCATTGGAACTAATGTAATAAGGGTTTCCAGAAATGACCTTCAAGCATCATATGGCAGAAGATATCTGGCCAAATTGAAGTTGACCAATCCTGAGTGGCACTCTGCAATGGTTGCTGTGAGTAAAAGTGAACCTGGTGGAGCTGCAGGTAAAGTTGGTCAAGTACAGTATGCTGGTCACAGGATAAGAATACCAGCTGGTAAGGAGCAGGATGTTATTGGCAGAGTGATGGGTGGACCGAAGAGAACACACTATACAGTTCTAGTGGAGAGCCAGTCCTCCAAAAGGGTTCCAGAAGGCCTTATGGTTGCCAGCCTGCTTGTTAATGTTAAAAAAGGTTGTGTTCCCATTCGACTCTTAAATATGTCTGGAAAGGATGTTATTGTCAACCCAAGGACCCTGATTGCAGATGCTTTCCTGGTTCAGAATGTCATTGAAGGGGAAGAAAAGTGCCAAATGCTGTGCCAAAACCAGTTCTTGTGTCAGAGTCAGTGTGAGAATTCAGTGACAGCGTCTTGTCAGAGTCAACAGCAGACTACCAGTGTTGAGTCTGTTGATGGTGTAACATGTGGAGTTGATCTTAGTGCTGCAGCAGTAGAAGGAGAGGAGCAGTTGGGGTTGCTTCAGGATTTGCTGAGGAGAAATACTGATGTCTTCTCCAAACACTCTATGGACTACGGACATACCACCACTGTGCGACACGAGATACCTCTGCTAGACTCAAAACCTTTCCGCCTACCTTATCGCAAAAATACCCCCGTCTTAGTACCAAGAAGTGCGGAAGGCCATATCAGAGATGGAAGAAGCTGGAGTCATTCGTCCAAGCAAAAACCCGTATGCATCCCCCATCGTTGTTGTTTCTAAAAAAGATGGATCCCTGAGGATCTGTGTGGACTACAGGAAACTGAATTCCTGCAGTACCAGAGACGCTTTTCCACTTCCAAGAATAGAGGAAGCATTGGAGGCACTGGGACAGGCAAGGTTCTTCTCGACTCTTAATCTTACCTCTGGTTACTGGCAAGTTGAGGTGGCTGAACACGACAAGCTCAAAACTGCTTTTAGCACCCCCATGGGGTTATATGAGGCCAACAGGATGCCATTTGGTCTGCAGAATGCCCCCTCAACCTTCCAAAGATTGATGACCTGCTGCTTTGGTGATCTGAACTTTGAGAGCCTCCTTATCTACCTTGATGACTTAATTATCTTCTCTAGCACTTTTGAAGAGCATCTTGAGCGGTTGAAAGCAGTGTTCAGCCGACTCCGCAAACATGGTTTGAAGCTGAAGCCTCAAAAGTGTAGTCTACTGAGTAAAGAAGTTCAGTATCTGGGCCATGTAGTATCTGCAGAGGGTATTCATACAGATCCTGAGAAGATAAGCAGAGTCAGAGACTGGAAGCGGCCATCAAGTGTGAAGGAAGTGCTGGGGTTCGTTGGTTTCGCTGGGTACTACAGACGGTTCATCAAGGGATATGCAACATTGGCAGCACCTCTGTATAGACTTACCTCTGGTGACCCAAAGAAGAAGAAAAGAGGGGTGAAAGGAACTTCTGTAACTGTTAAACCGTTTATGTGGACAGATGAATGTGAGAGAGCATTTGAAGCATTGAAGGAGAGACTGACTACAGCACCAGTTCTGGGCTACCCTGACTTCAGCATACCATTTGTACTGCAAACGGATGCTTCTGGTGAGGGTCTTGGGGCAGTCCTTGCACAAGTTCAAGATGGTGTGGAAAAAGTAATAGCGTATGCAAGCCGAGGTTTGAGACCACCTGAGACTCGCTACCCTGCACATAAGTTAGAGTTTTTGGCTCTAAAGTGGGCTGTTACAGATAAGTTTTATGATCACCTTTATGGACATAAGTTTTCTGTGCTGACTGACAACAACCCACTTAAATACGTGATGAGTACAGCGAAGTTGGACGCCACAGGTCAGCGTTGGGTGTCACAGCTGGCCATGTTTGACTTTGGAATTGAGTACAGGCAAGGGAAGTCCAACTCTAATGCTGATGCACTCTCAAGGATGTCTAATCAAGAGGTCATAGAAACTCTTCAGTCCTGCCCACAGTGCATTTCCTCCACGCGGCAAGATCACTCCTGTGGAGATGTGTCCGGGAGGAAGGAAGATGTTAATGAGCAAGCAGAGAGAACTGTTGCATGCACAGAGGGAGAGTTTCTGGACCAGGTTGACGAGCTAGCCAATCCATTTGATGGAGCGGGTACTGATGCACTGCCTGCAATGACAAAGCTTTGATGTCAAAAAGAGGACCCTGTCATTGGGCCAGTCCTACATTACAAGACACTAAACAAAAAGCCAAGACGTGGAGAAAGATTGGAAAAGGGGAAAGATACACGGTTTCTCTTAAAAGAGTGGAGGAGGCTGGTGGTCAAAAATGGAATTCTTTACAGGCAAGTTAAGGATGTTCAGGGACGGTCCATTGCTCAGCTGGTCTTGCCAGAGAAAATGCGACTTTTGGCTAAAACAAGTCTTCATGACGACTCTGGTCATTTGGGATTTGAGCGTACTTTGAATCTGTTCCGGGAACGATTCTTTTGGCCGAGAATGCAGTGTGAAATAAAGTCATGGTGTGAGCAGTGTGAAAGAAAGAAACTCCCACTGGAAATAGGGCTCCGCTGGTGAGCGTTCACACTAATGCCCCTATGGAACTCATCTGCATGGATTTTCTTGTCCTGGAGAAGTCTAAGGGAGGAATAGAGAATGTCCTGGTTGTCACCGATCATTTCTCAAGATTCGCCCAGGCTTACCCCACAAAAGACCAGAAGGCTGTCACTGTGGCAAGGGTGCTGTGGAAGAATTTCATCTGTCGATTTGGTTTTCCAGCAAGACTCCATGCAGATCAAGGCAGAAATTTTGAGAGTACAGTATTGAGGGAGTTGTGTAAGATGACGGGAATTACAAGGACTCATACTAGCCCCTACCATCCGCAGGGAAATGGGACCACAGAGAGATTTAACAGAACTCTTATGAATATTTTGGGCACTCTTGATCCTGATAAAAAACCCAGGTGGCATGAATACATTGACGCACTGACACATGCTTACAACTGCACTCAACACGATTCGACTGGTTTTTCCCCATACTTCTTGATGTATGGCAGACATCCACGACTGCCTGTTGATCTCATGTTTGGCCTGTCAACAGCAAAAGAGCCATGTGAGTACAGTGAATATGTCCAGACTCTGCATGAATGCTTGTCCTATGCTTATAATGAGGCAGATCGAATGTCAAGGCATGCTAAGGATCTTCAGAAAAAGCACTATGACAAGAAAGCCAAAAGCCACATGTTCCAACCTGGTGACAGAGTGATGGTGAAAGTGTGTTATGTCGAGGGGAAACAGAAGCTGGCTGATAGGTGGGAACCACGTCCATATGTTGTGGTGAAGAAACAGCCAGGGATTCCAGTGTATGTGGTTCGTCCAGAAGATGGTGACAGGGAAAGAGTCATCCACCGAAATCTTCTGTCCCAGTGCATATTTTTCCCGGTGAGTTCCAAGTACCTTGCCGGAGAAGAGCCTGACATGGAGGAAGTGTCTGGAATGGACTCAGGTGTTTCAGAGGAAGAATAGGAAATAGTGGAGACAACTGAAAGTGTAGACAGTGGCACTATTACACAGTGTACAAGTGTGGAATGGCAGGATGTTGTGGACGAAGAGCATGGACAGGATGGAAGTCAATTAAAAGAGACTGTGAGCGAAGAGGAGAAGAATGGGGAGCAGACGTCATTGGAAGTCTCCAATCCTGAGAGGCCAGAGAGGAGATATCCTGAGCGAAAAAGGCGCCCACCAAAAAGACTCTCCTTGGAGATACATGGCCTCCAAAGCAAGATTGATAAGGAGAAGGTAGAGAGAGGAAGGAAAGTGTGGGAAAAGGCTAAGGCGAAGAAGCAGCCCTTCTTTAGCAATACCTATACAGACACTCACCCCACACAGACTTCAAAGTTAATATTAAGATTTAAACTGAGTTAATTTTGTTTTTTAGTGATGACTGGGACGGCATCATTTAAAGAGGGGGTGGATGTAGGCAAGATGTAATATGTTTCTCCCAGCCTTAAGGGGGAGCTGTGTTTTATGAGTATTTCATTGTGTAAGTGAGCCCTTCTTCACATGGGTGGAGCTGTTGTTTAATTCAGTTCAATTTTCCTTGTGAAAGGGTAAGGATGATTTTCACTGTTCTCTGTTACATCCATTGTATTTCTTTAATTATATTGGCCATCCATGTTATTTGAAGATATATATTGCTGTTAAAGATGTTAACTAACATATATGTGCACTTATTTGTAAAAGATGGTTTTGTATTTCTGATATTATTTCATGGGTTGTACCTTCCATGTGGTGGGGTATATTTTTCTTTAAATTGTATTGTGTTTAACGTTTATCTGAGTATTTTGAGTTTTATTCTTTGTATTTGGGATGCATGTGGTATTCAACATCACTTGTGGGAAGTCGTGGCCTAATGGTTAGAGAGTCGGACTCCCAATCGAAAGGTT